>NC_092352.1:73830555-73988943 GCF_963676685.1 Mytilus edulis | reverse complement strand
TATTTCTATTTACTGTTCTGATATTTTTTGTTTTTACCATCAATGTGCCACCCGATTTAGACAAAAAATAAAAAATGAAAATATCAGTATGAAAACGTTAAATAGTGAATATAATGTGAAGGCATATATTATATGGAAAGCCAACCGGGTCATAATTGTTAATTCGTAAATTGTCAATTCGTAACTTGTAGTTGTGTAATTTCATAATTCGTAATGCGTAAATTGTCGGCAGTGTCTGCGCGTACCCGCATGTGGGTAGGAATAGTCAAATTGACATTCGTAGGCTACGCGTACCCACATCCAGTTTTATAATAAAATGCAATCAAATCGGGAATTAAACGTGAAATATATACAGAAATTATCAATAATATGGGGATTTCGAGTAGAACGAGTGAAGGGTATGACAAATAATATTTTCGAATTGTATTTATAAGTTAATAATATATAATAAACATTGCAAATTAAATGCACACTGATTGAAAATGAAATATACAGTCCCTGTAAACTATAGTCCTATAATATATAATATCCGAATTTTAAGTTGCTTCCACACCTCAGAGGCAAAATATTTTTTGATGCGCTGAAGGTTTACATTTTCGTCAAACATTTTGTTATTTATTAACGAAGCTTTTTTAGAAGATTATTGGCATCGGCCTTTGTTTATCAGAAATAAAGTATAATTAGGCCTTAATTTTTCCTGTCGAACTTGTTTAGAATTTTTGCCTCCGTGAATACAGGAAAAAATTATTCTGTAAAACTTTAAAAGTTCTTCTTATCTCTGCAGCTGCAATTGACCCCGAGTTTGTTTTTATATACAATTGTATGAAATTAATCGACTGATACTTTTGAACAAATTGTTCCAAATCATGATAACTTTGAAATGTCTGCCCCACACGTATATCACTCTTTTCCCATTTTAAGAATATTTATTAACCGAGAAAAACTGTTCACTTACATATATATAAATATTTACAAAACTCCTAAGTAGTTGATCAATTTTATTCACTAATTGCGATAATTTTTGTATATATTTTACGTTTAATTCCCGCTCCGATGGCAATTTATTATAAAACCGGATGTGGGTACGCGTAGCCTATGAACGACAATTTTGCAATTCGTACCCGCATGCAGGTACGCGCAGACACTGCCTAAATTGTCAGTTTGTAACTTGTATATTTGTAATTTCAAAATTGTTAATTCGTAAATTGTCAATTTGTAACTTGTAACTGTAACTGTGTGATTTCTAAATTCTTTATAGGTAAATTGTCAATTTGCATATTATATTTTATTATATACTTAGTAGTAAATACAGATAAATTGTACAATCATTGGCAAGCGTGCTGTATCAGCCACCCGTGATGATATCGATATCAGCACGGTTGCAGAAAGCTTTATCACACCTTTAATCTGTATGCCCATTATGTTCTTACTAGGGTTAAGTCCTGTAAATGAATGTTTTGAAAAATGCTATCAATACAGTCATCTTACCAAATAATATTATAACTCTGAAATGTAAACAATAGAAGAATAAAAGTTGATAAGGTGGAGACAACTCATAATTTCAGCACAGATATCGACAATCACAAACTGCAAAAGTAATTTAATGTAACCAATAACGGACTGATTTGCAATCTCAAAATAAATGTCTTGAATGGAAAAGGGGCAGCAATTCTAAAGTAATTTTAAGATGTAAATTCATTTAAATTTTAATTCATTGTTTCCGTCGATAAAATCCCAATTTATTTGCTTATTGTTGATGCATGATAACAGAGACATATAAAGTAAAACTGTACCTATTTCAAAATATATATATAACTATGTCTCTAATGATGATAAACATCTCACAAATCTCTAACCCGAATAAAAACTGGACCGAATTTACAAGTGGGGCGATTTGTCCGGCTTCTAACTGGACCCCTGTTGTGTTCACTTATCGATACACTGACCTTCGGTGCGAAGCTAACCCGAATAATGTCAGTCGTTATATTCCGCTGATCTCCGTCTAATCTCCGATTGCTACATTAACGATACGCTATAGGCCGTTAGAGGGCGCAGAATTATTCGAGTTAGTGCGTAGTCTCGATCACCCAGACGCATTATGAATAATTTGATTTGTAAAATTCAAGCGTCTGGGTAATCGAGACTAGTTAGTGCGAAGCTAAAGATTCAAGATTCAAAGTTTTATTTAGAGTCGATATTCAATAAACTACATAACACAAGCTCTAGTGAGCTTTTCAAATCGACTTAATAACAAAATACAATACACACACACAATACAATACACACATACAAAAGTCATGAAAACAACAAAATTTTAAACATATAATGCATAGTAAGATGATAAATGACATATATAAGTTAAAAGCATATTGTACACTTAAAACATAGCACAAGTTAATAATAAGATTGCACAAATCATATAATCACACAAAAAATAAAAGTAAAATAAAACAGGCATAAACACTATATGCATGCACTGCACAGGCATGAGCTGTTAGTTGGATCCCATGTTTGTACCAATTTTTTGAATTGGTCCAAAGATGTTTCCATTCGACAATGGTTCGGTAGCTCATTCCAGATTTGTGCTGCATTATAGCGAAACGATCTTAAGCCATACTTAGTTCGAACTCTTTGGAGTACTGCTGTTTCCTGTGATCTTAAATCATACTTGTTAATTTTAATATCAATCAAATCATGAAGGTAGCTCGGACTTTTTTTGTGAATTATTTTAAATGTTTCTATTGCAATTGTTTTTATTCTTCTTATTTTTAAAGATGGTAAAATATAATTTAGAATATTCTAGCAGTTTTTCGTAAGGAATATCATAATCTTCATAAATGAATCTTAGAGCTCTTTCTTGAATTTTTTCCATTTTAAAAGATTTTTTTTTCACTACAGTAGTGCCTAATTACTGGACAATAGTTAAAATTCGAAAGTATGAATGAGTAGTATGCTGTTAACCTACCTAGCCTGTTTAAATATTTACCCATGCGTTTTAGAATATTTAATTGTCTTGATGCCTTTTTACATATTTCCGATATATGATTGTTAAAATTTAAGTCCAAATCTATAATTATTCCAAGAGGTTTAACATTTTCTTCACAAGAAATTTTATTTCCATTTAAATTAAATATCAAATTATGTTCATTTGTATTTTTCCAATGGCTATAGCCTGGAATTTGTCAGGATTAGCCTTCATTAAATTTATAGAAAACCAGTTTATTAGATTTAAACTATCAGTTTCTAAACTTTCAACAACTTTATCTAAATTATGATCACTGTTTGATACAGTGTTGTCATCAGCATAATTATAAATGGTGCTTTTTTGTACAAAATGAAATGTGTCATTTATGAAGACACTGAAAAGAACTGGACCAAGAATTGACCCTTGTGGTACGCCTTTAAACATACGATCCCATTCACTGTAAGAACTTCCAATTTTAATGCGTTGTTTGCGGTACGTTTTCTAAATAACTTTTAAATAATTTTAGAGAATTTTTAGACAGACCGTATGCTTCCAATTTAAGTAAAAGTAAATCGTGCGGTAAACAATCAAATGCTTTAGATAGATCCATCAAAATTGCAGCAATAAATTTGTTCTCGTCCAGAGCTTTTTCCAGTCTTCTATTATTTTAATAAGTGTAGTTTGGCAACCAAAACCTGATCTAAATGCCGAAAGAAAAGGATGAAAATGTTTATTTAAGAATTCAATTAGTTGGTCATGTATAGCTCTTTCATAAATTTTAGAAATACATGGTAACACACTTACAGGTCTATAGTTTTCTTTATCAAGAGAGTTATTCTTTTTAAAAAGTGGGGAAACCTGAGCAGTTTTAAGATTATCAGGAAAAATTGAGCTTTCAATTGATTTATTTAGTAAGATTTTCATAGGATTTGATATTACTGGCTGTGGCAATTTTATAATTTTTGGTGAAATATTGTCATATATATCCAGTGGCTTTTCTTGTATTTAACCTATTTATTTGTTTACTCACAAACTCTTCTGTTACAGGTTTAAAATTCAACTCATTATAATCATTTTTATTTTCTTCAATTTTTATTATACTTGGATGATTTCTGTCTTTTTTAATGTTTTTATCTCCTATATCTTTAGCCACATTTATGAAAAAAATGATAGAACGGCGGACCAGTTTATATCGATCACTACATTAACCTCGAAAGGTGTAGAGAATCGGAGACGGTAAGGGCTTGAATTATTCGAGTTAACAAATCTCTCATTCTTGTATTTCTCATAATAGCAAAGATACTGTTTTCATTTATAAGAAGAAGAAAAAAACAATTGATACAGCGGTTTCCATCTAAATAAATTTCATGAAATATATCAGAGACATATAATACGTGTCTCTGGATATATCATATTGTTGATCGACATGAAAACCTAGAACACAACAAAAAAAAAAAAAAAAATCCAATGTTTAAAAAAAAAAATCCATAATACTATTATCACGAATACAGTATATATAGTAATCTAAAGTTCAAATTTGTAAAATCAATGAAATGTTCTGACAACTTTAAAATATTCAACACTGGTAATTTTACCTTTAAAAGCTCTAATAACTGTGCATAAGCAAAAATTAATGAATACTTTTTTAATGACCCAGTCTCGTATTCTGCCTTGACATGCCAAAACATTAAATACAATTTGCAAAATTCTTGTATCAAACTCATTTTAAATGAGACGATTGTTTGAAATAATCAGCGTTGGAATGTTTTCACAAGTAATTCTCGTGTTTGGATAATTGAGATCTTCGGATTGAAAAATTATTAATAAGCTATCTATAGAGTAATTGATCAACTCATAAATATGAGAAGACATGTCGAAGAGATCATTTAGCCCCAAAAATGTATTTAAAAGACCAACTTTGTCAATCAGAAATCACATTCTTTATAAATCTATTTAAGTAAAAATATATAGCTATACTTTGTTTTGTATACTGAGTCAATTTTAAATTCAATATGGACACGATGAAGTACGAGTTCGATGCCAGTTATTCAATCTCTCCAGCATCAAGCAGCTTTAGAAGTCATTGTACTGCAGATTCAGTTTCATCATCGATGTCTATATCACGACCTGGCAGTTTATCGGAGTATGAATTTGAAAATTACGACGTTTTCGATGCAGCATCTCTTGTAGAAAAGCTAGACTTTAATAATATTTCTCCAGACACTAAAACAAAAGGACTACCTAAACCTGGTTTTTCGGGAGCTGAAAATCCTCCAAAGAGGAAACGATACAACAAGTCTCGTCGACTTGATAGGAGTCCAGCTCTTGTAGAGAAGATCAAGAAAACCCGCAGATCAAAAGCTAATGACAGAGAACGTAACCGTATGCACGGACTTAACGATGCTTTAGAGAGTCTCCGATCCATACTACCCGTCAATCCTGGTGAAAACAAACTCTCAAAGATAGAGACACTCCGAATGGCACACAACTATATATGGATGTTATCACAGACCTTGGACATGATGGATAAAGCTCCACAAAACTATGTTGCCGTGACGGATAACGAAAAAGTGCCTTCAATTGACAACTCCACAAATAGTGCTATAATACAAGAATCTTCATTTGAGTGTGAAGTTCAACAAATCGCATATCAGACATCATCACCAGTGGCAAGTATTCAAGAAAACCATTTTCAAAACTGCTTCCAGGCCCAACATCATCATGACATGTATGCTGTAACACTTAGTCCAGATACCCCATATGTTCCCGGAAATACAGATACACCAGTCGGATTTTCAGAGTCATTTTCGCCTATCTCCTCATCGTCGCCAGCTTTTGTCACTCATCAAAGCACACCAACATCACATATTGCGAAAAACATGTTGTATCCGTCTTTCGGATTTACAAGTTATAATGAACAATCATTTAATTGGAATTGTATTTATCAAAGACCACAGCCTGGAAGCCCTATTGAATACTCAGACACTTCTGACGGATTTGCATACGAGATGTTTCCTTGAAATATACTCGGAAATGTACATCTAAAAAATAGTGCTATGTTGTGTTAAGAAGATTTTTTCTCTTACAACACGTGATATATATGCGTTTCCTAATAATAAATTATTTCAATTTTGTACATTTTATGTATTATTTCATTTTTGGCCAAACAGTTATCCAGCGTATCTAATCAATGTCGAGTACTAGTATATGGGCTCCGGTCCCTGCCAAAAAGATGGACTAGGCTACATGTATATTCTCATCCCCTATTCACAACGGAAAATGTGATAAGACCAAATATTTAACAACCACAGAACAGCAAACAATGACAATACATGTACAGCAGCATCCTTCGACAGATGACGCTTAAGGACATAAAGAAAAAAATCTGACCATAAAACAACGAAACATTTTAAGTTAAACAACAATTGCACGTAACTTGAAGGAACAAGTTACAACCCTTTTTTAAGTGTAAGCCCGAACCTTGGCGAGGCCTGGGTCGGAAGGCCTCCAGCGGCTAAAGTACATGGGACCTCCGGCTAGAGGCGGAACCCCCGAAAGCCCACGTGTTATCGTAAAAGAAGATATAATTTCTGTAATTCAAAATTCATCAATAGCAACATACTTGGTCGGTTCAGAACGAAACTTTACTACATAGAGATGATTTCAATTTCCCAGCCGTGAACTTTTCATTTATATGTAGCAACATTCCAGTAGATTCTTGCTGTATTTATATAAAGACTGAGTATATATCTCCCAGTTGACACGATATTTCAGAACTTGTTTTTCCGATAATGATTTTTTTAAAGAGGTTCCTACATACAAGGAAGCTTTTAAACCAATAGCTCCAAGTGGTGAAGTTATTATCATGCCTTCTAAAATTTTAAGAGTTAGTTGACTATTTCACAGATGGCGACGGACATGTTTCATTGTTGTAATTACAATTCAGTCCTTTTTTCCTCCAAATTGACTTATCATCGAGCTTTGACTGACTTACAAGAGCAATTAACACGACGGGTTAATACCACATGTGGAACAGGATATGCTTAACCTTCTGGAGTACCTGAGATCCCAAGTTTTACGTGGGGTTCGTCTTACCTGCCTAGTCTTTATTTTTCTATGTTGTCGTTTAAGATGTACTGTTGTTTAGATTTTAAAATGGTATCGTCTGTTTGTTTTCAACTGATGGGTTGGAATATCCCTCTGATATTATCGCCTCTTTTTTTAAATTTGATTTGGGGATTTTTATAAGTTGATTTTACTGATTATGTTGATTTTGATTTGAAATCTAATGGTACCGTACTTTGTTTTAGCGAAAAATATTAAAACCAGTTGAGAATTTGTTTAAAGTCATATGAAACGAGTGACTGGTGAAAAATAATGTTTATCCAATTCTTGAACCAATGCATGTATAGAAGAAGAAGATGCTTTATTTACATAAAATGGGCTCACAAGGAGCATAATATAATATCATTATAATATTATTCTTTTACAAATATAATAAACCATACAGTAGTAATTCAGTGGTTGTCGTTTGTTTATGTGTTACATATTTGTTTTTCGTTCATTTTTTTTACATAAATAAGGCCGTTAGTTTTCTCGTTTGAATTGTTTTACATTGTCTTATCGGGGCCTATTATAGCTGACTATGCGGTATGGGCTTTGCTCATTGTTGAAGGCCGTACGGTGACCTATAGTTGTTAATGTCTGTGTCATTTTGGTCTTTTGTGGATAGTTGTCTCATTGGCAATCATACCACATCTTCTTTTTTTTTTTTTATAGTATACATAGTTACAAACACAAATAAGAAACAACAGTTTTCATATATTAGTATATATATATATATAGGAGTATATATAAAAACTTCGTCTCGGGCACACCTCTAGAAAGTAACAAAAAAGAATACTGTGAGTAGGCTAAATATATCTAGCTGAACTGCAGGAGGCACCAAGGGACGGTGCTATATGGCATGGTGGGTGTATATATCATAAACTTAGTCTTCTGTGCACGATTTTATCATTTTTTTACGCAAATATATCAAATAAACGTCAATTTTATTCTCTCTCTGTCTGTTACAATCTAATTAAAATTAAATCTCCGCACTCGCTCATTCTTTATCTTCGGCCAAAACCATTCTATTTTTTGGCGACATAGCCCCCCCCCCCCCCCCCCCCCAGAAAATCAAATGGTTGCTGCCTAAGGTCACTATACATACGGAAAATATGTCGGCGAATTGAGGTTTCATATGACTTTAAAAGGAGATGTGTAAACCAATCAATCGTCAAAAATATCAAAACTTTATAGATTGGGCATACAAAGCAAGCTCTATTAATAATTATTTAACTTTGATTTTCGCATGCATTTATTAATTTTGATAGATAGTCAGGTGCACCAGAGAGCCGTGGTGTAGTGGTTAGTGCATCGGATTACTAACACAAAGGTTCCTGGTTCGATTCCCGTTCCGGGATGAGAATTTCAGGAACTGAATTTTCGGCTCTCCCTTGACACCATTTGTAAGTATCACGGTGGGTATGGTTGTCCTGCGAGAGAACGTTCTGTGCTGGTGATTCGGTCCTGACGGGTGCCGGTGATCAATGAAAAAATGTAAACAAAGACGAAAATGATGATTTTTGACGTTTTCACTCATAAAAAATGGAAGAAAACAGTTGAGATTTTTCAATTTTGTTTCTTATGGATTCATATGTAAACCATTAAAAAGTTGACCCTCTAAACTGTTTCAGTAAGCGTAACACAAAAATGCTCATTTTCAGAAAATCTAGAACTGAAAAAATAAAACAAAAATGCTCATAGAGTCCGCTTTCTAAACCGCAATCCACACGACAAAACTATTTTGTGAAAAAACATTGCAATTTATTAAAATTTAGCATTTTCTCAATTTATTCATGTCCTGATACTGTGCTGGTGGGTCCTGTCATTGTGCTGGTGGGTCCTGATACGGTGCTGGTGATTTTGGATAAGAAGTTGGTCATATTTGAAACAAATGTTACAAAATCAATAAAATTGGGCAGATAATTGTTGTCAATAGGATCTATGACTCCTATTTTAGCTCATGTGCATCCATTTGGCTGTTTAATATGTGTTTTCAAATGATCGTAACTTGTATTACATAATTACATAAAAGGGCAACATCTTTCGTCCAATATCAGATAACAATATATAGTATCTAAAATAAGAATAGTTTTGTTAAGATATTAAATGCCCCTTACATTGATGCTTCAACAATGATCAAAGCCCATACCGCATAGACATGTTTGTTAGCGCTCCGCATACCCATCCCCACTTCCACCCAACCAACCCTCCTCATTTCCTCCTTCATTGTTACAGTGGTGTACCAACACAACAATTTATCACATAAAATAATAACACAAAGACACACATTATTGAACAACGAATGCTCGCAGGTACTGAAAGCTAGTGCAAAGCCGCATTTTCAACTAATAGAAAAACCATGTTTTAATATACAAAAATCCCAATCGTGTCGATTAAAAAAGGTTCAAAACTTAAGTTCACATTTTAAAGTTTGATGAAGCAGAACTTTAAAAGTGTGCAGTGAATCTTGTGCTCACAACAGTTATTGTTAAGGAATTAAGAAGGTACCAAGAAATGTTTTACAGTTCAGTTTAATGATCATGAATGGAAGGAAATGGTATGGAAATTTACATAGGACAAAAAGAAATTGATAGTATTTTTTGGCGAAAGACTTAAACGCTTCTTTGCATTATATAGTACAGCTCTTCTATAAAAGCATGCAAAAAAAAACTTCGATTGACTTATTTGCTATGTTTGCTTGGATGTTTTCAAACAATAGGTAGGCGGAGTTTCAATACATACTGGGATTTGATTGGACAAATACAAACTGACAGGAATTGAAGTTAATGTTTATTGTCCAAACAAATTCTAGTATATAGTAAACAGACTACTTACCTGTCGTTTACAAACATCCAAACAATCATAGCAAGCAATTTGATCAATGGTTTGCTTTGCATATATTTATAGAAGAGCTGTAAATTCTAAAAAAAAAATTCTTGTTGTCGTAGATGGTTAAATCCTCAACAAAATCTCAATAACTTTGTTGGAACGAATAAAGGTTTTAAATTAAATTTTCGTGGACTTTTTAGCTTCCACCCTGACGAGGCATGTTAGCTGTTCGTATGCTGTTGCACCTGACGCACGGAAACTTTCACATTTCCATCTTCTTTTCTGAAATATTTTACCCAGCTCATACTTGACAGGATTGTTATCCTAGTAAAAGGTGTAACCAATGAATTGAACACAAGTTAAAAATTCCACAATACTATATAATTCATTTTATGTGTCTATTTGTTCGAAAAAAGTCGCAAAGAAGAGAGTTTTTTTAATGTCATGATTATCTGTCGCTTTCTAGATCTATGCTTAGCATTTATTTCAGATGACATGGACTCCTCACCCTGGTGACCCTGCTGCCTTTCATAACTTTATCCGTATACATATATTAATAGATAAACAAAAGGCTGCAACTGGTATTTTTGTATTTAACATGATTCGTTGTAACGAGAATATTTGTGGTGAATGGAAACTGTGAGGGTCAAAATCTTAAATTGCTTATAAATGTTGCTGGACACAGTTTCGTTATCTGATCTGAATTTTCTGAAATGTGCAAGGTAGATAGACATTGGCCTTTTGATTTTTTTACTCGGTAAGTTTTGCCCTAATTGCTTGAACTTTTGCAATATTAAAGCCGATTTCAATTAGTGTGTAGACAAAGGGAATATCTTTGGTTATCTTGCTTGCTGAACAGAAAAGTCATTGTTAGGTTATGTAAACTACCCTACTTTAAGAGTAGACTAGTCCGACAAATGACACATCTTTCTGTCTGTAGGACCAGGCTACTTCGAAAGGAGAATAGTATACCTTACCTAACAATGACTTCACGGTTTAGCTAACAAGTAAGCTAACCAAAGATATTACATTTGCCTACATACTCAATGGAATCGGCTGTAACTAAAAACTCGAATACATTTTAACAGACAGTGGTCTTGTTTGTTGATGAATATTGTTTTTCCTAGATTCACTCTTGAAAAATCATTTGGTAACATTTGGTCAAGTAATTTCAGAAAAAGATCTTTTTGTAGTTGCGGACGCCAAGACAATACATGAACCTCAAACGACCCATTGACACAGGTGAGCTTATATATGATCTTATAGCGATTCGGTTTGATAACCAGTTGAAATTAAGCCAGTTTTTTGTGTGTGTAGATTTGTATTGTTTTAAACTGTTATGACCTTTTAAAGTTAAATGTAGGTGTTTAATCTAAGAATTTCTTTTTTAAACTTATATACTTGTTTTATACTCAAGTGGTAGTATGAAGTTACGAGATATTTTAAATTTTGAAATTGACATATTCTAGTCTGCCCTTTCATAAAATAGTGAATTTTTTTTAGTGTTCTATCGAACTTTCGAAAAAAAATACCTGATAACCGTTCAGACAAAAAAACTATGTTGAAAAAATCTTACAGATACAGCAAGTGATTCTTAATAGCTATAAGATACATTTTTCTTTTAAAATACAACTTTTAAATCTATATATAACGGGAAACTATTCCAAGCTTAAAACTTTCACTGTAACCTCGCTCTAACTTATCCTCCCCCCCCAAAAAAAAAAAAAACCAAACAAACAAACCCGCAATACTATTGTCATTCTTAGTCAGCACTAAATTGTTCACAAACAAATGTGTTTTAAGCTGCTAAAGACATATGATTCAAACGCTCAGAAAGTCCTTTGTTCTATATTTTTGCTCTCCATTTTTATGCAAAACCTTTTACATTTTTATTTTATGGGTTATTGTTGAAGGTCGTACGATGACGTATGGTTGTTAACACATACTTCCTTTGGTTTCTTATGGAAATTTGTCCATTGACAACAAACATACCACATCATCTACTTTATATAAGTATTGTATAAATTACAACGTATTTTGGTGATCTTGCAAAATGATCGTAATCCCTAAAATCGTAAACATATTTTCTTATCTTAAAAGGGGGCAAGAAGGGTTCCATTAACAGGTCAATAAATAAGATTACAGTAAATTTAAAAAAAAAAAAAGGGGTTATTTTTTCTCTCATAATAACAGTAAACAGATTCACAACAATGTCAATTTCAAGAAAGCAGACAACAGTTAATTAGTCAATAACAGTACAGCATCAATAATTTTGAATATATGCCACTTTTAACTAAAATATAAAGGCACAGAACCAGGACATAGGAGCACAGAACCAGGACCGTTTTTCTTATCACCAGCACAGCGTCAGGACAATTCCGTTTAACGAACTTGCACGACTTTTGCAATATAATATTGTTGTAATATACTTTGCATGGTACTTATGACGCATCAGAGAAAAATTAAGCAACAAAACAGTCGTTTTATTGCCGTTCTGATACAATGTAAACAAACCCACCAGCACAGAATCAGGACCCACCAGCACCTGACAGGACCAAATCACCAGCACAGAACGTTCTCTCGCAGGACAACCATACCCACCGTGAGTATGGTCTTGAGGAAACGATGATAGTCCGTCGGAAGGGGACGATAAATGGCTGACCCGTGTTAAGAAAAAGTCATATCTCTTGCACATAAAAGACACCCTTGTAGATTTCGAAAAAGAGTAGGCTAATGCCGCTACAAGGCAGCACTCGCATCCGCAAAGTGGAAACGGATTAATATAAGTTGCAAAACTTGTTTCCCAATCCATTTTAATAGATATGTTTAAACTAAACTAAAAATGGGACACCCATTGTATTCCAGCATATACTAGAATTTAATCAAGGCACTGGCTACGGTTACATAATAATAACAAGAGTGCACACACAGAAATGTCTCGCCTTCTTTACTAATCATTGATATTATGTTGATACTCCTAAATCTAAAGCTTTATTACAACTGTCACATAGACTTAACATGAACCATGAAAATGAGGTCAAGGTCAGTTGAACCATATGCCAGGCAGACATGTACAACTAACAATGCTTCCATACAACAAATATAGTTGACCTATTGCTTATAGTTTAAGAAAATAGACCAAAACACAAAAACTTAACACTGAGCAATGAACCTTGAAAACCAGGTCAAGGTCAAATAAAACCTGCACGACTGACATATAGATCATAAAATATTTCCATACACAAAATATAGTTGACCTATGACATATAGTATTAGATAAAAAGACCAAAACTCAAAAACTTAACTTTGACCACTGAACCATGAAAATGAGGTCAAGGTCAGATGACATCTGCCCGCTAGACATGTACACCTTACAATCATTGCATACAACAAATATAGTAGACCTATTGCATAAAGTATGAAAAACAGACCAAAACACAAAAACTTAACTATAACCACTGAACCATGAAAATGAGGTCAAGGTCAGATGACATCTGCCCGCTAGACATGTACACCTTACAATCATTCCATACAACAAATATAGTAGACCTATTGCATAAAGTATGAGAAAAACAGACCGAAACACAAAAACTTAACTATAACCACTGAACCATGAAAATGAGGTCAAGGTCAGATGACACCTGCCAGTTGGACATGTATACCTTACAGTCCTTCCATACACTGAATATACTAGACCTATTGCTTATAGTATCTGAGATATGGACTTGACCACCAAAACTTAACCTTGTTCACTGATCCATGAAATGAGGTTGAGGTCAAGTGAAAACTGTCTGACGGGCATGAGGACCTTGCAAGGTACGCACATACTAAATATAGTTATCCTATTACTTACAGTAAGAGAGAATTTAACATTGCAAAAAATCTGAACTTTTTTTTCAAGTGGTCACTGAACCATGAAAATGAGGTCAAGGACAATGGACATGTGACTGTCGGAAACTTCGTAACATGAGGCATCTATATACAAAATATGAAGCATCCAGGTCTTCCACCTTCTAAAATATATAGCTTTTAAGAAGTGAGCTAACACCGCCGCCGCCGGATCACTATCCCTATGTCGAGCTTTCTGCAACAAAAGTTGCAGGCTCGACAAAAATATTATTGTTACATTGGAGACTAATTGCCGGAATGCTAAGTTGGGTAAGGAACCGATTAATTACAAATGTAACAATAATTACTGAGGCTACGGTTACATTACGTTATTATTGCATGAAAAACAGCAATGTACGCTATATTGATTAAACTTAAATCTTCTATAGTTGTATTGCTTCATTCTTTCATATGTACTAAACAATACTTGTAATTTAATACTGATAAATAATAAAATATTATTATTCAACAAGTGTACAACTTGAATAGTTTTACTACGTATTAATGGACATTGGTTTTGATGTTCGTAAAGATACTACTCAAGATTAGGAGTGTGACTGTCAAAGGCGAAAAATATAGTTCAATGGTTTCACTTTTTTAAAGTATTTAACTGCACACCTACTCTTATTACTGTCATTATACTTTGGACCAATTTTGTTTATGGTAAAAAAAACAAAAAAACTTGGGATGCGTTTTAAACGAAACTGAAACAATATCAACTTAGACATACATTTCATACAGCTTTATAACTTGACGCAAATTGATAATCAAAAGCAAAGTTTGCTAACTGTAACTTAAATACTAAGAAATTCTGTATGTACACGTATCCGTGGAGGACGTAATTTCGTTCATCAAAAATGTGTCGGACTTTAAAAACAACCTTCTTCTTCTTCTTCCCGTTACGAGTCGAACTCTGTAGTAAAGTGTAATTGACTCGGGCGCATCTCAAACAGATTTGTAGAAATTGTCATTGTAAATAAAAAATTACAGTAAATACATTGTATGTTATAAATGTATGTAGTAAATGTCCTCAACTTTTATTATTTAGTACATATTACTAGTCCCATCGTAAATTGCTTTTTTTCATGTAACAATATTAATAACGCAATGTAACCATAGCCTCAATAATTATTGTTACATTCGTAATTAAACAGGTCCTTACCCAACCATGCATTCCGGCATTTAGTCTCCAATGTAACAATAATATTTTTATTATTAAAGGAGTAGGTCCGGTAAGACCCCTTTTTGGCCCCAAAATATAACAGTTTTACAAAATTGTTAAAATGTAAACTTTTAGTTATTTATTGGACAGTTGAATGCTTCTGCTACATAAATATGGGCTGTTTTTGACAATACAATGCACATATATCGGGTTGTAGCACCATTAAGTCATGCTAAATTACTGAAATCTTCAAAATTCTATCATTTTAGTTAAATTTTAGACGGTTTCCTTGTAAAACGAAAGTGGCCGCATTCGTGTTCATCCTTAATATTGAAATGTAAGTTGTATTTTATGATAATACATAACATATATAAAGGTTGTGGATGAACACAGATGCGGCCACTTTCTTTTTTGACAAAAACCATCTGAAAAGTGACGTTTTTTGGCATATTTGAAAGATTTTACATATTTGAGCTTGAATCTGATCGTTTTAATGACTAAATCAGTTAAAATCTTTCTCTTATACTAATTAAATCAAGTGGAATAGACACTTATGTCTTTAAAAAGTGGTCAAAATCTTTCGTCAGATGAAACTGAAATTTGAGGCCAAAATGAGTCCTTACCGGACCTACTCCTTTGTTACATTTCCATGTAACCGTAGCCAGTGCCTTTAATCAATTATAGTAATCCGAGAAGAATATTTACATTACATTAGACATTCTTCCATTTTACCAATCTATCAAGGCCCTTGCTGGCAAGATACATATTTTTAAATGATTAAACATCATACTACAATTATACATGACATTCAAAGTTTGACAGAAAATGAATGAATATTTTATTGATACCATTTGATTTAAAAGTAAATTATGTCTCTTTTATCTCGAATTACGAGTCAACAAAGACAAGTCAACATTACAATTGCTTGTAAACAGATACCTTAATCTATTTGGATCACTTCATGCGTACGCTCGGGCGTATTGGCGTAAACCTGGCTGAGCGCCTCCTTTGACATACAATCGGTACAAAAATAAATTTTCAAATACTTGTTATCAATATCCACAGAGAGCGCCTGTAATTTACTTTTTTCGCTGTATTCTTTTTGACATGCGTCACAATTGTATACTTTGCCAGTTCCTGCACCATGTTCACCGTCGGCATGTTCTTTCATATGTTTCCGTAGAAATTTATGCTGAGTAAATACTTTTCTGCAGAGTCCACATTTATAAAGTGGTTCATCATGTGAGTTAGCCATGTGCCTTTTCAACATGATGCTACTAAGGTAACTGTTTTCACAAATGCTACAGTGAAAAGCTCTACCCCGACATGTTCTCTCGTGTATCAATAATCCATGTTTTGTATGAAAAGATCTCTTACACCATTCACTCTTACATTTGTACTGTTTAATGTCTGCATGTAGTTTATGTTGTTCTAGCAACATTTTCTTGTCAAACTCTGCTCCACATTCCGTGCATAAAAATCGTTTGGCACTTTTAATTGTATGGCTGCTGATATGTCTTTCAACAGAAGCTTGATCATCAAATTCTTTATTACAAACACCACATCTATAAGGTTTTATCCCTTTAAATTTATACAAATATTTATGTAGTTTACCCGTGTCTGATATTACATGGACTTTTACATCAGAACTCTGACGCTAAGGTAATGTACTCCTGGGATAAAAACATAAATCAGGGCTTAAAAACAGGAAATCCTGAGGTCCCAATTTTAAGAAATTTATATTTTGACATCCAAAAATTTGAAAGAGAATTCCCGGATCCCAGAGTACAGATAAAGGTCCGACACCCCCCCTTTCCCCCCCGAAAAAAAACAATGTTGTAATGGTACAAGTTCTGAATGGAACAACTTTGCGTTGGTAAGAGTTGTCTTTAAGTGGTACGAGTTAACTTGCTTCCTTAAGTTAAGTCCAGCCCTGGTCTCAGTGACTCAGTAATAAATGAGTCACTGAGACCAGGGCTTGACTAAAAAAATTCAAATAGCCTTGCCAAACATTATAATTATTTGGACTAGGTTCAATCATCATAACATATGGACAAATATGGCGGTATTTGCACCTCAAAAACTACTCTGTGTACAGACTTACCTGTGCTGTTTGGAAAGTTTTCAGGCCTAGCATCCACTAGATATATAAAAGTTAAATGCATTTTGTGTTTAAGAAAGATAAAATCTTTCATGGTTTTTGATGAGCATTTTAATAATTTTATTCCTTTCTGCAAAACTCACCTACAGTTGTGAAGATAACTCTTGTCCATGTCAATTAAGGAGAATCAAAACAATACAAACCGGTTTTTACCTGAGGGTGCATCTCAAAGTTGTACCACAACTTAGTTAATTTTCACACCTATTGCCTGAAGGAAAAAAAATGCGGGCCAGTCTTTCCAACACCGAACACAACCGCATACCACCAAACCATTGCGTAAATATATTGTATGATATTTGATATGTAAATACATTGTAGCACAGGATTTTTTAGGTGCGAATAGTTTTCTTGTTAAAGTAAGTTAAGATATATTGTCATTTGACGCTCGTATACCGTTCAGAAAAGTGCAGTTTAGTTTAGGTAAAACCCCCTCCCCTACCAGGAGTTGTATGCTTGTATTTACGAAATGTTTTTACGCATAGATAGATAGAATAGATAGATATTTATACTACCAGTATGGCATTGTTTGGTTGATCATGAATACCTATAATATATGTGTATATGTATAGATGATTTCTCATTTTGATTTTCTATTTTGTAGACTGTTGTGTACTACGCAACGGTGATCCGGTATCTGATGACATCAGGACTCAAATTTTCTTTTTTTAATAAAATTTTCACAGTAAGTTGCACATGCTGGCGAGCTATTCCTATGAAACAAGTGTTTGTTTTTATTTTATAAATACTTTATAAACGTTTGAGGTGACGAATTAGAATATAACATTAACCATAAAGAAAAACAATAATATCACACAATAAACATAAAACAATCTAATCATTTAAATTACGTAAAATTTAATCATATTCTCATGTTTTTCACATGCCTTTGTATGTAAATAATTGATGAGAATCATAATAAAAAAAAAAAAAATCCGGATTTACATTGTTACAAGTACAGTCAGGGGTACTACTAAAACAAGTTAATTTTATTTACTTGAACAAGTAAAAAAAAATATACACATATAAGTAAGTAAGTAAATAATGTTTGAATGATCTCCCCTTAATTTTCTCAAAAATTTACTTGTATAGGTAAATTTTTCTTTCAATCCCACAAATATCATCAAGTTTTGAGATGTAAAATCATGCCTTTAATGATTTTTCCCAGGTTTGCTCAAATTTTTTCATTAAAGATCAATGTTTCATCTCATTAATTCATCAAAGAAACTGATTGAGCAAAGATTTTGTATATTTGCACAAGGCCTTCAAAAATTGCTCCTTTGGGGCTTGAAAATAAGCAGTGTTATGAAGATAACAGACAAATGGGATTTTCATTGTCCATGATGATGAAATTAAACTTAAATGATAAGTAAAGACATCTGCAAAGGGTACACAAGTTAAAATTCTATTAGAGCAAAGCAATCTTAAGAATTCAAGAAAAGAAGAAAGGATGCCTTTTTTACCTATACAAATAAATAAAATTCACTTGTATAAGTATCCTACAAATTTACTTATATATGTGTATATTTTTTTTTACTTGTTCAAGTAAATAAAATTAACTTGAACTAAACTTGTTTAAGTAGTAACCCTGACTGAAGTATTTCGTTGTGTTGTATAATTAATTATCTTATGATCTTTACTTGCAATTAATTCAATAGAAATAAATTGTTCAAATAATTAAAACATTTGATTTAATGTGAAATTATCACAAAAATTATATTTAAAAAAAATGTTAAAGACTTGAAAGTGTACGTTCAAGATGACATTTTCAGCCCGGCAATACTGTTCTTGTTGGTTCTCTTGTTATCATTTATTATTAATTTGTGTATTTACATGTTTAATAAACATAGTTATCCTCATTTAGAAGGTAAATCAAATAAGGTGAAAACAAAATATTTAGGTGTGTTAGATGGTATTTTAATGTGTTCGGTGGTGTTCAGCAGTGTGCAGTGGTGTTAGGTGGTGAAAAGACCTACCGAAAAAATGCCCATCAAGATCAAAATTCTAAAGAGATTTTATCTTTCTGAAACACAAAATGCATTTAACTTTAATGTATCTAGTTGATGCCAGGCATTAAAACTTTCCCAACTTCACGGGTAGTTCTGGACTCAGAGTAGTTTTTGGTATGTAAAATCCGTTTGTTATGGATATATAATTATATATAAATCTTAAGGTTTATGTACCCTTCTGTAGCCATTTTTGTACGAACTTTTCAAACTTCAATTGTATCAAAACTACAGATATTATGAATAATAGAGATAGGCCATTTTGTACATATTCCAAGGGGAAACTTGATGCAAAGCATTATTTTTTACTGTTCCATTGCATTTAATAGAAAAAGAGGACTTTGTGGCAAATAAATCAAGATTTTTATAGAAAATCCACAGCCTTTTATCCTTGTACTCTCATATTTGGCAATTTGATGACTGATAGATATAGGATTATTGCATGCAGTGCTAGCATTGATTTCATTAAAACAAGTTTATAAATGTAGTTATTGGTTAAGCAAGTATAAATATGGCCAAAATCAAGTACACCTTTTAGGGTGCGCTCGACTTTAGTGACTCAGCACGAGGTGTTTTGGAATTTACAGGTTACTTAGAACTTTTTGTAAAAAATAAACACTAGCACATCATATAAAATCAAGTGAGTAGTTTATGTTTCAAATTTTATAACAAAAATCTCTGTATTAAAGGCTGTGGATTTTCTATAAAAATCTTGATTTATTTGCCACAAAGTCCTCTTTTTCTATCAAATGCAATGAAACAGTAAAAAATAATGCTTTGCATCAAGTTTTCCCTTGGAACATGTACTAAATGGCCTATCTCTATTATTTATTGTATCTTTAGTTTTGATACAATTGAGGTTTGAAAAATTCGTACAAAAATGGCTAACGTAACGGTACCCAAATTGCACCGAGTACCCAAATTGCACCTATTAAGCCAAAATAGTAAAAATAATCTAACAAGATTTCCTAGAGACCGTAAACTATTTGTATTTTTATGATTTGATACTATGCACATCTTTCAACATAGGTAAAACTATTTAGATATGCACAAAACGTTCACAGTATTTATCAACAGGTGAAGTGTTTACTAAAAAAGCAAAATGTACTGAAACGTCACCATGCGACGTCATCAAAACGTCATCTTTTTAAAATGATCAAATACAATATGTTACAAGTATCCATTTAAAAAAAATAAAGAGTAAACATGGACAAATATCCAATTGTTCAAAATATTTGAAGAAATTAAAAAAAAGCTCTGTTATTAGAATTTTGACAGTGCGAATTTAAGCATGGATGCCAGGGGCGTAGCTAGAAAGAAACGATGTGGAAGCAACTACCGCCGAGCGGAGCGAGGCGACACATTTTTGAGACCCTATCATGCAGCAAATTTTTTTTTTTCGGTTTTCGGTCATAGGACGGTTAAAAGAAAGGCTATTTGTAGATAAAAATTTATGAATGTAAAACTATTAATAACTCTTCTGAATATAGTAATACATAGACAACACATATTTGTGATACAGAATTTACTCAAAATTGTCCAAAATCTGCTCTTCGGGTCTGGGCAGAAACACACTTCTCTATTACTTTGTCAACATTCACACTGAAATCTTGATGAATATGCAGTAATGCTATGTAACTTTCGTTGTTCATTGTTGATCGTACATTTGTTTTCAATTACATACGTAGTACCGTGACTGATAGATCTCAGGGCCATCATGGCATGGTAGCACTCGCGAGATGTTATAAACCAGTGTACGTGTTCGGCATCGAGCGACCTTCCAAATTGAATTCGTCAAAATTACATGCTAGGTCAGTTTCGTATGTTTCAGACAATATTGAGATTTGTATGTTTTGTGATATTTCCTACAACACGATGAAGCAGATACAGCACAAAGAAGCGATTTTCTGATAACTTGTCGAGACCCCACTCTCCAGTTGCCTTATCATATGGTCTATGAACGCAAAAAATAATGAGACTTTCCAATACTGTTTTGGCGTGGTTGCAGGGTGATTGGCTCCGGTAGTCTGTCAACCACATCGCCTCGGCATATTTTCAACGATATCGAAGGGATCTGATAATTCTAATGCCGATTGGTACATCTCATTCCAAACTGATGAACTGTACACTGTAAAATGTGCTCCAAAACTACATATCTTAGACTGAGTATTACAAATTCAAAAGTAAAAATCTTGTAAAAAGATACAAGTAACCTTCCGATTTTGTCATAATCTCCAAAAAAAACAATTATTTTGAAACCAAATGTCGTTATTTAATGATATTTCATCAATTAAAAAAAAGTGACAACATAGTTGTTTCCTTTAACATTCAATTTATAAATTTTTATTTTGCCATTTCTTTTTTTGCATGCCGAATCAATGTGCACGCAACTTCGGAGCTACGATCTTTTTCTGAATGAAAAGCTTCATCAACACTTGTAACTAGATTGTCAAACTAATATCCGGGATAGACGAAAAAGACACCAAAAGTCTCCAATTCCGATTGACCAACTCATCTCTCTCTCTTTTGCTTTTTTTTTTTTTTTTTTTTTTGTTGTGAAAACGACGTGGATGCACGTGCTGTCGTGCCTCCGGGTAGCTACGCCTCTGGATGCAATTTGGGTACTCCTCATTTCAGAATCATTGATGGTTTGGAGGTCAGTTTAGACCAATTTTTCTATGATTCCATATGGATTAAAAATGAAATTGGTGTACTTCTATAATAAAGAAGGATACGGCTACAAAATAAACACAGAATGGAAATTTTTGTCTTTATCATAAAAAAACGTAGGTGAAAAAACTGTCAAAATAGGTGCAATTTGGGTACCGTCACGTTACAGAAGGGTACATAAACCTTAACATGTTTATCCTTTTTAACCTTTGTAAGTTGCAGCAGTACTGTGATACCATGATACTAGTCCAATTAATTATGACGTCTAGGAAGGCTTTATTAAATTTTTGCTTGTACTCCGTCTCCTTCCTGTCGATGTATACTATAAAGGCGTAAAAAAAATAGATATAATAGCCTAAATAATTTAGTAAATTCCAGACGTCATTATTATTTTGACTGACAAGATACATGTATTAGCTGTTAGTATTTGTGATAATTATGCCCATCATATTCCATAGAGTGTTAAGTGTAAAAATCTAAATACAATTCATCTTACCAAATAATATGAGAAATCTGAAATTTGTAAACAAACAAAAAGTTTAAGGACGAGATTTGATAAAGTGGAGACAACTCATAATTTCAGCACAGATATCGACATCAACCAACTGGAAACGTAATTTAACGTAACCAAAAACGTACTGATTGTCACCTTGAAATCTAGATTTAGAGTCTTAATGGGAAAGGGGATTGTCTTCGTTTGCTTACTTAAACAATTCTTAAGTCATTTCTAGATGTAAATTCTTTAAAATTTTAATTCAATATTTCCGTCGTTAGAATCCGGACTTATTTGCTTATTCTCTATTCTTGGCGATGCATCATCGGATAACAGAGACATAAATGTATTTCAACATGTATATGTCTCTAATGATGAGATAGATCATATTGCTGATCGAGATGAAAATCATAAAACACAAGAACAAAATTTTCCGCGTTTAGAATTAAAACAATAAAAAAAAAACCATAAGACTATTATGGTATAGTACTCTAACTTTTAAAAAACGGTTCAAATTTGTAAAAATTCAATGAAATTTTCTGACAACTTTAAAATATTCAACAGTGTGTTTTTTACCTTTAAAAAGCTCTGATAATGTGCTTTAGCTTAAAATAACGAATACTTGTTTTAATGACTCAGTTTCGTATTCTCCCTTGACATGCCAAAACATTCAATACAATTTGAAAAATTCTTGTATTAATTATAATTTTCAATGGGTTGATTACTTTGTTAAATAATCAGTGTTTTTATGGGTCGATAACTTGAAATAATCAGTGTCTGACTGTTTTCACAAGTAATTCCAATATGTTTGGATAATTGAGAACAATGGCTCGAATAAACACACGAAATTATCGTTAGTTATGATTTGATCATTCAATAAGATTCCAGAGTAATTGATCAACTCATGCATAAGTATGAGAAGACATGTCGAAGAAATAATTTAGCCCAAAATGTATTTAAAAGACCTGCTTGGTTAAAGAGAAATCACATTCTTTATTTATCTATTTTAAAAGAGAAAATATATAGCTACACTTTATATACTGAGTCAAATTTAAATTCACCATGGACACGATGAAGTTCGAGTTCGATGCCAGCTATTCAATCTCTCCAGCATCAAGCAGCTTTAGAAGTCCTTGTACTGCAGATTCAGTTTCATCATCGATGTCTATATCACGACCTGGCAGTTTGTCGGAGAATGAATTTGAAAATTACGACGTTTTCGTCGCAGCATCTCTTGTAGAAAAGATAGACTTTAAAAATATTTCTCCAGACACTAAAACAAAAGGACTACCTAAACCTGATTTATCGGGAGCTGAAAATCTTCCAAAGAGGAAACGTTACAACAAGTCTCGTCGACGTGATAGGAGTCCAGGTCTTGTAGAGAAGATCAAGAAAACCCGCAGATCAAAAGCTAATGACAGAGAACGTAACCGTATGCACGGACTTAACGATGCTTTAGAGAGTCTCCGATCCATACTACCCGTCAATCCTGGTGAAAACAAACTCTCAAAGATAGAGACACTCCGAATGGCACACAACTATATATGGATGTTATCACAGACCTTGGACATGGTGGATAAAGCTCCACAAAACTATGTTGCCGTGACGGATAACGTACAAGTGCCTTCAAATGACAACTCCACAAATAGTGCTATAATACAGGAATCTTCATTTGAGTGTGAAGTTCAACAATTCACGTATCAGACGTCGTCACCAGTGGCAAGTGTTCAAGAAAACTATTTCCCAAACTACTTCCAGGCCCAACATCATCATGACATGTATGATGTATCAGTTAATCCAGAAACCCCTTATGTTCCCGTAAATGGAGATACATCTGCCGGATTTTCAGAGTCGTTTTCACCTATTTCTTCATCATCGCCAGTTTTGGCAAATCACCGAAGTATACCAACAGCACATGTTGCGAAAAACATGGCGTTTCCGTCTTTCGGATTTACAAGTTATAATTATGAACAATCATTTAATTGGAATTGTATGTATCAAAGACCTCAGCCTGGAAGTCCTACTGAATACTCCGACACATCTGACGGATTTGCCTATGAGATGTTTCCGTGAAATTTACTCTAAAATGTAAATCTAACAAATAGTGCTATGTTGTGTTAAGACGATTTTTGTCTCTTATGACATGTGATTTATGTGTGTTTCCTAATAATAAATTATTTCAAATATTTTATATATATTATTTAATTTTTGGCCGAACAGCTATCCTGCGTATATAATTTACTCGGTCCCTGCTTTGATGTTTGGGCTAGGCTATATCCTCACCCCATACTCATAACGGAAAATGGGATAAGACCAAGTATTTAACAGCAAACAATGACAATACGATGTACAATAACATCCTTGACAGATGATGCTAAGGTACATAAGAGAACAAAATCGGACCATAAAACAATTAAACATTTTAACAGCAATTGTACGTTAAAGAAAAAGTGAAATCTTTAAAAAAAAAAAAAAAAAAAAAATAATTTTTAAGCTGCTTATTTCCATAGATTTGCGTAAGATACTGTTTTTTGTTTCCGTGATTTTTAAGGAAAACACTTTTTTATTTTAGTTTATTTAATAATTTTTTACTGGTTCAGAATTCCATTTTCATATTTTTTTAAGTTTTATTATGTTTCAGTTTCATAAGTAAAATAAAAACCAATCTGATGGCTCAGCAGTACGAATATAAGGGACTGCATAAACCGAATGCCCTATCTAAGTTTAACGCGAGATGTTATAAGCATCACACATTGAAAATAATGTGATAAACTAACCTCGTACAAAGACGTATATTTTATTTACACGTCTTTAACCTGTGTGATGCAGATTAGGAAAATGTATTTGTAGTTACGTCCCCATTTTATCAGCGTTTTAAAAAAACACGACCAGCCTCGATCCTTTAGCAACTTTACATTGATAACTATTTACATTCATAGATCTGGCCTGGAATACTCATACCAGAGACATATAACACAAACGGAACTGTATTGGGTCTCTGCTCATATTTATCTGGATTATGATCCTCCGTTTAGGTGTCAGACCACCAAAAAGTTCGCCCATTCCAATTTACAACGTATAAATATACCCCTATTCCATCAATTCCCGCAAAGTGGAAAGGGATTAATATAAGTTGCAAAACTTGTTTCCCAATCCACTATTAAAATATATGTTTAAACTAATTGTCTTAAATGATTTTTTTAATACCTTAGATTCTATTGACTTGCACACAATGAAACATGTTCATGACCATAGCTGTAGCCTGTATTGTTGATCACCATGCACATGTAATGGCCCATTACTGATAAGTGAAGAAAAAAGGTGGGAATATTCCTTTTGATTATTTTTCAAAGTCAATCATGGTAAAAGCACAGGGACTCGGTTAGCAGATTAAAATTTTGTAAATCAATGTTTTTAATTTATTTTTTATTATTTCCTGTCTATTTGCATTACTTTATTAACGTATTTAACGTTGCCATCACTATTTCTTTGTTTTCTGGCAATGTGCAGTTTACTATCCATATCCGTATACTGAAACAAAAACTATCTTTAAAAAAGATGTCCGACGTATTTAAATTTGAGTATATGTTTAAAACTACCATTTCGATAACCTTCAGAAGCACAAAGATACCATTTAAATAACGTTTTCTCTGTTTGTGTTCAGTATTCTCGGTCCTCGTATCTTTCTGTTTACACATCAAAACCCCGCGGAAATCTCACATGCGTAGGTGCGTTCTAAAAGTCATGTACGTTCCGAATAAACAGCTGTCACGGATGCAAAGAGCTATTGGAGAAACAATTATTTTAATTAAAATATAAATCTTTGTAAGATCTTAGATTTGCCAAATATTTTATAGTTTTTCACTTGCTTTCATACACGATATTATATAATCAACGAGACGTTTTTTCAAACACAACCAAATCACCCACCATGACAGCATTTTGTCCAATCACAGAAAAGATTCAGTTCGAGCATGCGTATTCTGTTGCCATAGTTAAGTGTCCTTAAGTTCAAAGGGCACAAACCGAAACTATACCGACTACGTCGGAAAAACCTAAAGGGATCTAAGTCGCCATCTTGAATTGCCTTCCCTACTTTAGATAAAAAAATAATTAAAAATATTCATAAATTACTATATACCTTACAACAGCCTTCATTTTCTTCCGAAATTATTCTTCTATCACACTATATTTTGATTTGTGGATTAACAGAACTCTTACGCAGCTTCAGTTGCATTCGTAACTGGCAAACATGTCGTTTTCAATATGATAGACGAAATGGGAGTTAACTCTTGTCATTCGGAAACTTATGGGTTGATGCGTTTACTACAACGATAACTCCTTATAAACAGACGAGTGCTGTCCCCTTACTTGATACCTACGCCACACCAATATATCCTTCATATAAATTAAATCAAACAAAAATGTCTTTGAACAGTCAGTGTTTCAATATCAGATTATCCTCCTATCCCTCCGCCCATTGAAAATATCAAATGATTGTCCCCAAACTATCGGGTTTTATTTCCACAAAGGAATGTGACATTCTGACATCGTTCTGATATTTTTCCGTGAAATCAAGGATTTATGCAGTACAACACTTATATAATCAGAGGCGTATTTATGGGGAAATAGGGCCTTCTGATTGAACTTCATACATGCATGTATGATAAATTAATAGACCTTTTTCAAAGTATCAATCCAAGTTGACCAACCAACCGGCGGCCTCCCCCTATTTTTCTAAATCCTGGTACTGTTAGTAAACCTTATAAATCTCATTGAACGTGTCAATATTTTAAGTAACTTCTTCATTTTATTGATGTGTCTACGAAAAAGTCAATGATTTATGTGGTCCGAGACCACAATTGTCGTCCCTTGTTTTTCGTTGTTACGAATATAGTCCCTAGTGTTGACAGTGGGTTACTTGCCATTAATTTTTATACCCCTTCCAAATTTATTTTTCCATGTTTATTGCCTCAAATTGCAACTATGGGGATGAAATTACACTGTAAAAAAAATTGGGTCCAGAATTTTAAAGGAAAGTAGTGATTTGGTCCAGTTGAAAAAGGTTGAAAATTAGCACTTCGGAAGCTGTCAAAAGATTTCAAGACGCCCTAAACATAAAATTGTCCATATTTTGAGTTAGAGCCAATGAAGTTTTCTAGTATTTTGATATAATTTGTCCCAAAAGTAGTGAACACACTGTAAAAGTTTCTTTGAGAAAGCGCAGGTGGGATTTTTTTTATTTTCATTTATGTTCTAAAAGAAATGCACTACGAAATAATTGTGTTCTCGGACCATGTTACCCCGTTTGAAGAAAGGTTCTATTCGTTAACATGGTTAATAATTTTGCGCTCGATATGTAATAATAAATCAGGGGACAGCACTCGTCTGTTTATGAGGAGTTATCGTTGTGGTAAACGCATCACCCCAGAAGTTTCCGAATGACAAGAGTTATCTCCCATTTCGTCTATCATATTGAAAACGACATGTTTGCCAGTTTCGTTGCTTTCGCCGGGAAATTTGAATATTCTGACACGAATCAAGGACGTTTATTAGATATATATATATATAGTTATACGTCCTTGCACGAATGCAACTGAAGCTGGATATGGATAGTAAACTGCACATTGCCAGAAAACAAAGAAATAGTGATGGCAACGTTAAATACGTTAATAAAGTAATGCAGATAGACAGGAAAAAATAAAAAATAAATTAAAAACATTGATTTACAAAATTTTAATCTGCTAACCAAGTCCCTGTGGGTAAAAGTTGTAAAGAGTCTATAAAATCAGTAGGGCAAATAAAAAAGATCAAAACACAGTTATCTTAAGTTAATATTGAATGACTATGTTTATGTTTCTATAGCGAAGTCTATAATATTCTAAATCATCACACTAGTATATTTTACGTAATCCTAATTAAACAAGTAACATGCAGAGTCATCGAACGTCATTATGACTGGAATAGTTGCATATGTTCATTTATGAATCGCTACGGTCGACAAGAAAGATCTTGAAATATGCATTATTTGTGAATTGCAAAGGGGGTCCACTGACTGCCTAAAAGTGGCCCCGCTCTAGTCATGCTTCAGTGATTCAATATATATATATATTATATAGTGATTCTGTATATACAACTCGTCTAATGATTCAGTATATATTTCGTTTGGGCTTGTATCATATTTTCCCTCCGGTTTATATGATCCGTTCATCCTATATTGACTCTTAAATTCAAGAGTCTTTCTTAAATTGAGGGTAAATTATATGGCCTTCCAAATACCGTTTCGATCCCTAACATCATTGAAGAGACATTTATTGTCAAAATCCGGATCTGGTGTACTAAAAAAATATTGACACCTCATTTTTGTGGCATAACATCTTGGCCACAAGTCTATTGTTTTCTGTTTAGTATTAAAATTATATAAAGATCCATTTTGTTACATCTTGTGATCAATTTTATTTGGCAATCGCCAATGGCAGTCAGCAGGGTTAAAGAACATCAGTGGTTCGACCTGTTAGTCAAATGCGTTTTGTTTAAATATACTTTTTCACTTTTTTGGTCTTTTGGAAAATGTTGTTTGTGCTGTATTTAGACCCTTCTACAACGGAATTTGTTTTACATGCACACGTATAAAAATTGCGGTTTTTATCCAACGCAATCATAGGTTTGAACGTAGTTTTCAATTTAGACTTGTTTAATTTTTTTCGTTTGGGCTTGTATCATATTTTCCCTCCGGTTTATATGATCCGTTCATCCTATATTGACTCTTAAAGTTCTTAAATTGAGGGTAAATTGTATGGCCTTCCAAATACCGTTTCGATCCCTAACATTTATTGTCGAAATCCGGATCTGGTGTACTATATATATAATGACTGAATCACCGAGCCCAGCCTACCCCCTAAATCCGCCTCTGATTTGATAATAATTGGGCAGTTTAGTCGAGAGGTCATTGACATTTCTTTTGAATGTTAATCTGACTTACAACACAAATGGTTGTTTGACCCTCAGCTGCCACTATATGTAATGCTAAAATTGAAAGAAATAAAATGTTTTCGACTTGTTGCCAAAAAAATAAATTGTTTTAAAGCTATGAAAAGTCAAGAGAGAATATTTTCCCGCCAAAATTGCAATGGCTATATCTTGAAAACAAGCACATTGACTTATATATTTTTCTTGCTCTTTCGATTCCTTTATTAATTCCCTATCAATATAAACAAGTGTTTTGAAAAGCTAACTATTTTGAAACTGAGAAACGAACTCCCTTTTAAAAGCAGTTGAGCCAGACCAACAATTATTTTATCAACATGAAGGGGAGTTATAACTTTCAGGCAATTCATAAAACTTTTCCACCTAGTTTTATTTATAACTTAAGGCATGGAGACATTCATGATAACCCATGACAGAAAAACGACCATGCAAAGGGCTAGTTATTTCCATGCATACTTGCTGTTGCTCATTTGGTGAACATTAATTCCCTTTGACATACAATCGGTACAAAAATAAATTTTAAGATCCTTGTTTTCAATATCCATAGAGAGAGCCTGCAAATTACTTATTTCACTGTATTCTTTTTGACATGCGTCACACTTGTATACTTTACAAGATTCTTTACCATTCCCATCGTTGGCATGTTCTTTCATATGTTTACGTAGTAACCCATGCTGTGTAAAAACTTTTTTGCAGAGTCCACATTTATAAAGTGTTTCATTATGTGCATTAGCCATGTGATTTTTTAGCAATATGTTACTATAGTAACTGGTATCACAAATACCACAGTGAAAAGGTTTATCCCGATGAGTTCTCTCGTGTATCACTAATCCATGTTTTGTATGAAAAGATCTTCTACACCGTTTACTCTGTTTACATTTGTAATGTTTAAATTCTGCATGCAGTTTATGTTGTTCCAGCAACAATTTGTCCTCAAACTCTGCTCCACATTCTGTGCATGAAAACGGGTTGACAATTCTAATGGTATGGCTGCTGATATGTCTTTCAACAGAAGCTTGATCATTAAATGCTTTGTCACAAACACCACATTTATAAGGTTTTGCACCTTTAAATTTATACAAATATTTATGTACTTTACCCGTGTCTGATATTACATGGACTTTTACATCAGAACTCTGACCAGTCCCTTCCTCATATATATCATAACTCTGACCAGTCTCTTCCTCACACATATCAGAACTCTGACCAGCACCTTCCATAGACATATCAGAACTCTGACCAGCTCCTTCCTCAGACATTTTAGAGTTATCAGTTATTTTTGGTAACAGTTCCTCTTCAAGTCCATATATACCATAATGTACTTCATTCATATTCAGTATTGTGTAATTTTCTATGACTGCCTCGGAAATCCTATATAACTATTCCTCTTAACAACTTTATATCAGAATGTCAAGGTTACATGTAGTTATTTCTGTTGTCATGGAGACTGGACTTGCAGCAGAATCAACATGTGCTGTAAAATTAGACAACATATAAATGAGAATTCAAAAACCCTTCAAAGATAAATATCTCTTTGGGGAGCAACCATTTAACTTCAAGTGGGGAGTGGATGAGTGGGTGGGGTTGGGGTATGATATTTAAAAATTGTTTGAGTCAGATTTTTTTTTATGCAAAAGCCAATTTTTTAAAGATTTTATGCAATTTAATCAAATTTAAATAGATTTGCAGATTAACCCCACCACATCGTGTATACCATGTATACATGCCTGTCCCAAGTAATTCAGTGGTTGTATATACTATTTGTGTTCATTTTTAATTTTGAACATAAATCAGCCTGTTAGTTTCAATGCTAGAATTGTTTTACATTTGTTATTCTTGCAACGTTATACAGCGGACTGTCGGAAATGGGTTGAACTCATTGTTGAAGGCCCTACAGTGATCTTACATACTTACTTATGGAGGGATTTCCTCAATGGTCTATGCTCCCCGTAGGAGCCAAGGGTCTAAGTAAGTAAGTAATGGGGAATGGGTTGAACTCATTGTTGAAGGCCCTACAGTGATCTTACATACTTACTTATGGAGGGATTTCCTCAATGGTCTATGCTCCGTCCCCGTAGGAGCCAAGGGTCTAAGTAAGTAAGTAATGGGGAATGGGTTGAACTCATTGTTGAAGGCCCTACAGTGATCTTACATACTTACTTATGGAGGGATTTCCTCAATGGTCTATGCGTCTATGCTCCCAGTAGGAGCCAAGGGTCTAAGTAAATAAGTAATGGGGAATGGGTTGAACTCATTGTTGAAGGCCCTACAGTGATCTTACATACTTACTTATGGAGGGATTTCCTCAATGGTCTATGCTCCTTGTAGGAGCCAAGGGTCTAAGTAAGTAAGTAATGGGAATGGGTTGTACTCATTGTTGAAGGCCCTACAGTGATCTTACATACTTACTTATGGAGGGATTTCCTCAATGGTCTATGCTCCCAGTAGGAGCCAAGGGTCTAAGTAAGTAAGTAATGGGGAATGGGTTGTACTCATTGTTGAAGGCCCTACAGTGATCTTACATACTTACTTATGGAGGGATTTCCTCAATGGTCTATGCTCCCCGTAGGAGCCAAGGGTCTAAGTAAGTAAGTAATGGGGAATGGGTTGTACTCATTGTTGAAGACCCTACAGTGACCTATATTTTTGTTTATTTCTCATTCTGTGTTATTTTTTGCCTCTCGAGGACTCAGTGTCTCATTGGCAAATATACCACATCTTCTTTATATTTTTATAATACAATGTAATACATAAAGCTACAAATGAGGGCCTTGATGGACATTAGGATGAAGTTAAGAAAATAGGGAGCAATGGGCAACTGAGATATAAACTATTAATAGGCAAAAAAACCATGAGAAATGAGAAAAATGGACTAAACAGGTTAAATGATACAAAACAACAGACTATACATTTGGTTGTCTTTTAACCTATACTTTTTTCCAAATGGGATTTTAAATTAGTTACATATGCATTTGTAGATTTTGATGATTTATGAGGTCCCTCATAGGGTGTCCAAATAATCACCTAATCACAAATGTTTTGTCAATATAATGACATAATCATTCCTTTTTTTCCTAATAAAGCAAGATAATCAAATAATCAAGGAATATTTGGTATGTTTATTACATAATCTAACATTATATAACAGTAGTTAAAGTAGTCTCAGTCAATACATATATCATTCAGTAAAGGGTTCTACTTGTACAAGTAATTTTTATTTAAATAAAAAATTAAATATTAAAGTACCTATATATATATATATATAAGTTAATTTGTATGATAATGATACAAGCTGTATTTCATTTACATGTATAGTTAATAATTTTATTGGCTAAAGTTATATATCCCTTACACATTCAGATTTATTTTCTTATACAAGTAAAAAAGTCATACTTTCTAAGTATCCTCTTTTATTGATTTTCTTGGAAATTCTTTGTGCTATTAGAATTTCAAATATCTGTCCTTTGCTGGTGTCTTTACTTATTTCATCTTTGTGCTATTAGAATTTCAAATATCTGTCCTTTGCTGGTGTCTTTACTTATTTCATGGACAATGAAAATCTCATTTGTCTGTTATCAGTTCAAACACTCACATTACACTGCACATTTACAAGCCGCCAATTTTAAGGTGCAATTTTGGAAGGCTTTGAGCAATTACTTAAGATCTTTGCTTCTCTTTTGAATAGGGCTCTTCACGGTTAGTTCGGCCATATTGGATACGGGGCAGATTTTTTGGAAGGAGGTGGAAATGGTATGAAAGTGTGGGAAATCCTATGTGTGTTTCCAAGCAACAGCTCTGTTTTAATGATGTTTTCCCGTATTTTTCACACCATTTTTACCTCTATTATGAAAATCTGCCCCCTATCCAATATGGCCGAACTAACCGTGAAGAGCCCTATTAATGATAAGAATCTTATAAAAATTAGTACAAACGTAGCTAACTTATTTTAAAGAAAATTAAGGGAAAATAATTCATTTAAACAAAATTTATTTGAAAAAGTATATTATTATTTACTGCTTCAAGTAAATAAATATTATTGTACAAGTAGTACTGTACCACTGACTGTTTATTGTCCCAAATTAAATCAAAGAACCAACAAGGCGTTTATTCATTGTTAAGCATGCTTTCCATAGTTTTTTTTTGACAAGAAAAGAGACGTACAATTATCACAGTAAATTTAATCATTGTGTGTGTAAAAATTACATATCTATATTACGATTGTTATGAAGATGTCATTTGAAAAATGAAAACTTACATGATTAAAACTATAAATTATAACAATTTAAACATAATCTAATCGAACAGCTTTCCGCTTCCAGAAATGTAAACAAAGGGAGATTATCCAATCTTTTAAAATTGTACGGCAAGCATACTGAGATATTATCGATATGTACAAATTCACTCAAGTTGACAAAACGCCTCAACGTAAAAATGTGTATCTACAGTGGCGGAAACAGAACTTTTCTTAAGGGGGGCCCGTTGACTGACCTAAAGGGGGGGGGGGGGGGGGGCGCGCTCCAGTCATGCTTCAATGATTCCCTATATAATCAACCAAATTTTTCCCACGAAAAGGGGGGGGGGGGGGGTGGGCCCGGGCCCCCAGCCCCCTGGATTCGCCTATGATCTAACTCCTTATTACAGCGCATTGTATAATATTAAAAATATCATAAGCGCTTAAATTTACAACACATTTATATATATATATCCATATGTATTTTTTTTTTTTTTTTTATCTTATACCAAACATTAAAAATTAAAACTGAAAAGTAATACTTAAATTATCATACCTGCCAACGTTTCAAAATACCCATGGGGGTTTTGCGTGCAAGATGGCTGTCATAGTCCTAAAAAAAACCTTCAAGGGGGCCTGCAAATACATTTTATTGTTGTTTTTTTGCTTCTTCATACCTTTTATAAGCCTAAAGTCATTGTAAAATAATTGTTTTGTTTAAATTGTGGACAAAAATTGCTCTTTCCAAATTTCAATTTGGGAGCCTCCATGGGGGAAATCCCCCTCAAATAGTGACAGTTGTCAGGTATGAATTATATATGATATATATATACTTAAATATACCAGGGACTTTTTATACTAATTATTCTATAGTCTTTGTATAGAAAGTCCCTGGATATAAAAATTGAAAATGATTATGAAATAAAAAAAAATATATATTTTTAATCATTATTAATTAACAATTATATTAAACCAGGCATGTTACAGAAAGTTTTTTTTGTATATAAAGAAGAAGATTCACATATATGTTGAAACGGTAACTAAACTAACAATGAAATATCAAAGCCCATGATATAAAATCACAAATAAACTGATTTAAAATAAATATTGTATATTTAAAACTAAAAAATAAATTTCATGTAAAACGGGGAATTTCTATACCCATAAAAAGTCCCAAGTGTAAAATGGCCCGGTAGGGTAAATTTAAGGATCCAATAAGGGGACAAGGAGGGGATCCAATAACAGCAAAACGGCAAATTGATTTGGCTTAAAAAAGAATGAATATACACAGAAAAAAGTCCCATAAAATCTAACTTGAGGAAAACTAAAAAAATCATTTAAAATTCCTATGGAGATTTGCATTGAAAAGGTAGAAATATCAATAAGAATTGATACAAAAATTATAACTTTACCGCTTCTATTTATCAGAATGTTTTGATTCTTGATTTTTTAGTGGTCTTTAGAGTATAACAAAAAACTCTAAAGGTGTTTTCATATATTTTAACAAGCTATAATCTAGATTTCGTAATTCATTAGTTGACCATTTATTGAATTTTTCAACATGTCAAGGTAAAGAATCTCAATTTTAATAAAAATAATTAAGCATGTATTCTTCTTTTTGTGGTTTAAAGTTTCTTTAGATAAGTAAGTTGCTGAAAAAATATAATATACAGATATTAACAATACCAAATTTTCACATTATTCTTTCAAAATGGTTACAAAGCTTCAAATTTGCAATTCCTGTAATGAAAAATGCATGAAAAAAAATAAAACTACCCATAACACTTCGGGTTTGTACATTTCATGAGCAGGAGATTATATAATTTAGTCATATACAAACTTATAACCCCATCAAAGTATCATACTTTACATAAATTTCAAGAAAAACAACAAAAAACTGACAAAAAAGACTCATTTTTGCAAGAGTTATCTCCCCTTCCAATGTTTATTTCCATAGGAAATTAAAAATGCTGATTTTATGAGACTTTTTTCTTTGTATATAAATGGCATAATGCTATAGATTAGAACTGAAACATTTTCTGTTGCAATTAGTTTGAGGTTAGATCTTAGTTTGACTGGACTAATAGGAAATAAGTCTGTTTGTGAAAATTTACCTTCCTGCATATTTTTCATGACGTCACAAAAAGTACTTATTTTGATTTTCCAAGGCAAATCAATGAAAATTGGTTAATTTCCAATGATTATTGGACAGGAAACACAGAGCGCATACGTTGACATTTTTTTTTTAATAATGTTTGTTATGTTAACTTGTACATGTCTTATTTTAAATATTTTAAGCTTGTCCACGCCTGCGCTCTATGTTTCCTGGTCCTTAATTTGGCTAACATCCGACCGATCTGGTAAAATTTCGCCAAAATCCCTTTTTTTTAACCTAATTAAAGGCAAGTTGTATACAGCTGTTCGAAATTTATATATCGATTGATAAAAAAAGAAATCCGTGTTACAAACTTAAACTGAGGGAAACACATCAAATATTAGAGGAGAACTACGACACAACAGAAACACAACACTAAAATGTAACACACACAGAAAAGAAATTATAACATGACAATGGCCATTTTCAAGACTTTCTGCCTGGGATAAGAACATCCTTATTATTTAGAATAAATCATATTTTTGCAAACTGTAAATTTATAAAAATGACTATATAATAGATATACATGAAAACACCGAAGTGGTGACTAGCTACAGAATAAAACGAATACATAATACAACCTAAACCAGGACATAAAAAGTCACATCCGATTTAGCCAAAGAGATCAACGCACAAAGCGACGTCAAAGAACTTTTAAATATTTTCTCCAAAATAGGATAGAATGACGATAGAATTCAAGATTAGGTTTCTAATACTGATATGATATTATATTTATTTATTACAATGAAAATTACAATACTTATTAATATAGAATTGTATTCTAGTATCTATCTATGTCGGTGTTTCTTCTTAATCAAACTATAAACCAAATATATTGTATAACATCTAATAAATGAACTGGGTGATTAATTATCTTAACCATAACACGCGGATACAACAGGAAACAATAAGATTTACAACTACAAACGATAAGACATTAAGTCATTTGACAAAATCCGATGACAATAACAAATAACAAATATAATATCAAAACTATATACATAAATTTTGGATAGAAAAGTACCATGACACGTCTTATAGCAATGCGAATTCGCACTCAGCAAAACAGTCACAATCGGGAATAAGTCACGTTCGGTAATTAAAAGTTCAGACAAACCACAATCTAACACGTGCATGGTAAAAATGTCCTTAGTAAGTTTGGACAAAGACAATTATTGTATCCTTGATTCCTGGTGCGATTCTGCATATTGTATCATTTTCATGGAATGATCTGTCACTATCTGTCACTGTCTGTCAATCTTTTACTTTATGAGTATTTCTTCTGGCTCTGTATTCAGCTGTTTATGTTAATTCATTGACTGCCCCTTTGATGTTTGTTTTTGTATTTCCTCATAATCCCATCTAATGTATATTCTACAACACCACAATATGGGTTACAATATGTATCCACTAGTTGTTAAATGTCCTTCGGGACGATATGATGAGTCAAATCCTTTCCAACTGATTTTTACTGTTTGTTTTTATGGTATGCTGATACTTCTCCAAGGTAAAGTGTTTCGAATGCATGAAAATAAAAATCAAATATTTTCATATATTTTATGGCTTTTAACAAAATCGATGCAGGCATGTGGACTAGCAATCCCTGAAGTTATCATCAGCTCAATGGTCCTGATATAATTTGTTACGAATCTGTCTAAAATTATATTTTATAAAGAAATGAAAGCTATTGGTTAATCATGGATTTCGTTATAATTTTCAGATATTTTTTGGTCATAACAGTTTACAACTGTTATCATACATCAATTGGCTTTGTATTTCAACTTATCATAACCTAATCCTTAAATGAACCTTCAAAAGTCATAATAGAACATTCTAGACATCAAAGTTTGGATAAAATGTCCAAATACGTTGATTTGAGCATTTTGCGTTCTAAAATCTTGAGAAAACCGTTCACCGCAACTGAACCAAAATGTGTTTTGATTAGGGGTGGTGGCCTAAGTAAAGGTTGCCATAACTGTTGAGAATTGTTGAAAATCTGACAAAAACTGGATAACCTTGTGTGGATTTGGCAAAACTTTTAGGAATTATGGTCCTAAAAGTTCTTCAACTTTGTACTTTATTTTGCCTATTTATTTACTTATTTTTGGAATCGAGCGTCACTGATAAGTCTTTTGTAGACATAACGCGCGTCTGGCGTAAATAAAAAATTTAATCCTGTTTTTTTTTTTACATAACATTACAAATAAATTGTACTTAAGAAGGCCTTTACTTTGTCATTTTTAATGTGATATTCCCCCAAAAAAGTTATTTTGTATTTATAGTTGTCACAATTATTTGTATGTGAAATGTGTATAATTTTGGCCAGATTAAAAAAAAAAAAAAAAAAAACAAAAACAAAAACAAAAAAAACATAAAAAATGTTCGAGCCAGTTTTAACTCTAAGTAAACATACCTTTTTTTGGGAATTGAGCTTGCATGATGGGAAATACAGGAAAGCGCATCGGAAGCATCCACATTATATATTGACAGTCCCATGCATCAAAGTTAAGGGTTTTAGGTGGTTTCTGACTGTCATATTTATTTTTTACAGTTCTTGTTTTGTCATGAATCAGGTCTTTGGTTTTGTCGTATAAATTGCTTAACATTTTGTTGTGTCAGCGCCTTTTAAAGCTGACGGTATTGGGCTTTCTCATCTTCGAAGGCCGTAATGTGACCTATTTATTTACCTAATTCTACGTCATTAGAACTTTAGTTGTCTGCTTTACCCCAATCGTTGACGTTTTTACATATCATGTCTGTTTGTATTGCTCCCACATTACGTCATTATAAAGGAATTCTATGAGACTGTCCTACAAGTGAAAGGTTTAGCTAGATATAAAAGCAGGTTTAATCCAAATACGAAAATGCATGTACCAATTCAGGAATATGGCAGTTGTCACTCATTCGTTTGATGTGTTTGAGATTTTTATTTTGTCATTTTATTAAGGACTTTCCGTTTTGAATTTCCTTTGAGGTTTGGTTCTTTTGGTACTTTTGGTACTTTTGTTATTTTACTTTTTAATGGCAAGAATACACACATCTTTTTTTGTACTAAACCAGTTCAAATGCATACTCAAATTGGAGACGACAATACAACATTATTAATTTAAAATGTTGATGTTGCTGCATAAATAATGGGAACAGTAGTATACCGCACAAGCAATATCATAAGTTTAAAAAACATCGAGAATTTCTACTTACCTATAATAACGAAATAATGATTGATAAATCAAACTGGGTTTGACGGAGTAATAAAAAAGGAACAAGCAAATTACTATGCAAAAATATAAATACAATCAAATATTCATGTCAGATTTTGAAAAGAGGCTTTCTGTCTGAGTGCATGATCTTAAGCCTGATGATTGTTAAAAAATATGGTCATGTCGTGTAAAATAATTTTTAATAAGATTGTTTTTGAACTTTTCCGGGTTATATTATAAACTTCCTTCTTTTTGTAACGTTAGTTATGAAGGGAAAAGTGCATATATGTGGTTAAATAAATCATTTTTTTTTCTAACATTTTTTGTTAGTTTCAATGCCAATGTTATCATTAACTATGTTTCAATAATATTATACAAATATTTTATTATATTTCATCAAAAAAAAGAGGCTGATTTTTCAAATTTTAAAAAATCAAGGTGTTGCAATACTTTTTTTCCATGTGTATATTATAAACTTCCTTCTTTTTGTAACGTTAGTTATGAAGGGAAAAGTGCATATGTATTGCATACACATGATACATTTATAAGCGTATTACATAAATTTACATGTAGTGAATTTGTTCCGTTAGAATTAACAGTAAGCCGATTTCAATTGACTGTATAATATTAAGCTGGTTAAATACAATGTTGTAAGATATAGTTCATGAACAAAAATACCATTTGATGCAAATGATAATTTAATTTTTGTCACTGATAAATATGTTGTAGCATTACATCTATTATTTACCTTTTGCAATTTTTGGACTCCATTGCTCGTCAACTTATTATTTTTTTAAAAAATCAAACGTTCCTGTAGACGAACCGCGTATCTTGCGAACAAAATCAAAAGTTTGGTATCTTTGACCATTAATCAGTGTTATCTTTTATTGTCACACATTTTCATATTTGTTGCATTCTTGTATAGTCAATGACTAGATGTTTTGTAGTATTTTCGGTGTTAGTACGTAATGGACGTAAAATTCCAACACAGAAAGTTGTGTGAAAGACAAAATAAGATCACTTTGTATTATTAAGTCATGCAGTTTTATACTTTTAACAGTATCAGGTTTATGCAATATCCAAGATTTTTTTTTAAATCGTCCGATAATATAAGCAAGAAAAGAACATTATGTTTTGCCTGTTTTCAGCTACCTTTTTTGCAGGTTTTTTACGGCTATTTCTACATCTTATTGTATTTTTATTTATATAAAAATTGCTAGTAAAGTTACTGGGTAATATTTTTTTGAAAAATATCGATTTTAGTTGGAATGATAGGACATTTTTTAGTGGGAGCAGCAACTGGACGTCAAAGATCAAACGTTGACGTCTAGCGATTTATGACGTCACGCCAGGTATGCGATACGGGTTTAGCCATGCGATACGGGGTATGCGATACAGGGTAGGTGATACAGACTGGAAAAAAGAACCTTTATTAGATATAAAAAATTGCAGTATTTTGTACTTAATATATGATAAATAATAATATTATACCTAAATTACCATCTTCGCTAGCCAAGGGTTACGATCCACTCCCGCTCTCTTCACCCTTGGCGGATTGAGCCAACATTTCGGAGACCCAAGGTAAGGATTTTTATTGGTTGCAGTCAAAACTCGCTGCATCCAATCAAAATGCGCATATAACATGATCCCGTGTAAATGTAGAAAGTGTTTGTAAACAATTGCCACGTGTTTTTTGTGCAACAAGTCTTGACATTCCTAAACATACGACTATATTTAGTGCAAACTTGAATGTTTTTAATCAACAAATAGTAGTTCCTGTGTATGTTTCATGCACAAATGCATGAATGTTGACGTGTGTTTTCATTTCCGGCTTTACCAAGTGTGTAGAATCTAGACGCTACCGTGTTTTTACCTCCAAATTGAAGAGTTCAAGTGCTACCATTGGTCAAGAATAATGTATTCGGAATTGGCGTGATTTTTATCTTCCGATAGATGGCGCACCATTGTTATCACAAATGTTGGCTCAATCCGCCAAGGGTGAAGAGAGCGGGAGTGGATCGTAACCCTTGGCTAGCGAAGATGCTAAATTACCGAATTCCTGTGAACTCGTTTGGCTACATTTTGTCAGTATATTTCAACTCAAACATGCTCTTTATTCATAACATATATTTGTCATGACAAGTCAATGCAATATTGGTGTCTTTCAAAGCAATGTTCCAACTGAATGTAATTATTTTATTTTCTATTTTGTGATCTACATTTAAAGATTCGGAGCTTTTAAATGTCTATGTCTGTCACAAACACAAAATTGCAATCCTGGTATATATCTATGATGAGTTTATTGACATATGCCAATTGAGATTGATAACTTTTAAGATATACAACATGTAGATTCAAATTAGTCAGGGAATTAGTTCATTTGTTTGCAATATACATCACTAACAAATGAGCGATGAAAATAAATAATTCATATATTCATATAAGCTAAAAAGAAAATTAATGTAGGTTGAATTGTTTAACATGTTTAAGGGGAACGAGTTAATGCCGATGCCCGACTTGCTAAATAGTGTACTTTAAAAAGAAAGATCAGCGGTAGGCGTGGCTTAAAGATTTTTTACGACCAGTGACTGTATATACATTTTTGACATTGTATAAAGTCAACGCTTTTTAAATACTCTTAACGAAAAACTGAAGTATCAAATATAACATATTGTGGGTGTCACCGAATGAGTGGATTACGAACAAGAACTATAAAAAGAACCAGTCAGAAGCTTTTTGAGCGCAATCACACCATTTGGACGGGTTGGAAAAAACCTTGCAGTGGTGATCCGATATGGGAGAGTTATACACAAACATACTTTACTTTTGCTTTACACTGTCATTGTCAGCAGTGGCCAATAGTGCGTTTGTTGAAGTTGACAAAGACACAAAACATGGTGAGTAATTCTGTTTAAATTTAGTTTTTCCACGTAAACGGTTATTTATGCCCCAGTTGATAACAGAACGAAATGATTTATTGAAATGTTGATATTAATCCTTAAATATTGTATCGTTAATTGATCTTTAATAGATATGTCTTCCCTCGCCGTATTTGATTTGAAATGAGTTTTTCCGTATAGCGCAAACTAAACAACAGATTTCTTTGATTATTATTTTTCAGCAACATGGTTAAATAATTCGACCTTTTTTCAGGCTTCAATAAAATTGTATTCTTTAAAATTCGATCTTAGTTACACTAACTTAGTTTTAGGGCACCAACAAATGTTCTCTGTACACACGAAATTATTATTATGATTTTATCTAAAATAGCCAATGTGATTATTCTCAAGTGTTATTCTTTAAAATTGTTCTAACAGGTATTGACAAAGAAGTAAAAGTTGATATTTTGGAATATATACCAAAAGATTTAGGGAAATACCAAAACCAATCATCTGTCTGCTTACAAAATATCAAACAATGTAAAGAATGCAGTGACAGCAAATGTCAACGGTATGTACATCCAATTATTTAATTCATGAAGCATTTAAACCGATACCTAAATAATAAACTAAATAGCACGGCTGTCACTGGTTTGTTAATCTACCTGAATATGCGGCTATATAGGCGGTTGGTCTATTAATCGGGTCGGTTATACGTCTGTAAAAAGCACAATTTAATGTTATATTCTGTTAAATATACAGAATTTTGGCATAATTTAAGAACCAAAAAAAAAAAAGAAAAAAAAAAAGAAATGTGTCAGCCAAAATGATATCTTTCATAGAACATTTTCCACCTGTAAAAACATTTTATAGTCTTCGCAGTTTTCAGTAAAACTAAAAGGCGTCGCGCAAGTATGTGGTATTGATGCTTATACGCATAGCAATATTTTGGATAAAAGGCGAAAAATACATTTTAAGATATCATTTAATGGACACAAAATAGTACTTTGATTCTAAAAAAATAAATTGACATTAGTAAATATTTCATAATTGTAATATAACATGAGTAATACCACATTTTAGTAAATATTATGGGCAAAAGGTCTGTTAATGGGTTGGACAACTTAATTGTGTCAGTTAAGAGTCATTTAGCCACGGCAATAGTTTGCTACCTTTAAAGTTTCCCATTGAAAAAGTTAAGAAAGAGATGTACTTTAGAAGAAAAAAAGGACAATACGGTGCAAGAGCATTTTTATGTTGACTTTCTTTGCATTTTATTGAAATGTGTGTCACTTCAATATAACGTGATATAAATTAGCCGCTGGAATATGCATGATCTTATTATAAACGTCATCTGTCATGTATTGCAATGCAGCTGGTTAAATTCGCGTTTTCCGATATGCATTATCTTTCTTTTTACCTTTTCATCATTGTCATTTTATGCCCAAGGACATGTTTGTACCAAGTAAGAAATATGACCATTTTTTTCAATTCCTTAGTAAGACGTGGTTCTAAACAATAAATTGATATTAGTAAGTTTTTTTTCTATCAATATTTGTGCTGGTTAATTCTTTAATGTGTAACAAAAAGAATATTTTATTATATTTATTTGCAATGATTTTAGTTGTATCATTTCATCAAAAATATTAGGTCCTTTTATATCAGAAATTTTAAAACCTATTGTGTGTTCATTAATATGAATATAACTAGGCAGGGCAAAGTTTATTCTTGCTGTTGCTAGATTTAAGTAACTGTTAGTTAACTCTGGCCTGCATGGTTGTACCCAGGAACAAAATTTTTCCAAGCCACCAGAATTGCTGTGTTTCTTTGAACTAAAATTATAAATCATAAAAGATATTTAGGGATTCTACATAATCACTGACTCTGCAAATTCACTGTAACATATTTAAATATTACAATAGAAGTAAAATGAACACTATAATACAATAACTATCGACTAAGGTGTCTCTTTTATTGTTAGTTCTCTAAAGACTGCTGTCTATTAATAATAACGTAAAATTCACGTCATACTTTATTCCAATTTCAAAGAACAAAAGCATATAGTGTCTGTAAATGTATGAATGGAACTGACTGATATATTGATTGTTGATTGCTTAACGTCACATAACTGACTACGAATCACTTGTTATTCTGATATGTCTTGATTTGGATTTGAGAAATAATTTTCGTATTTGGATGTAGATGTAATACGTATATTCTCGAGACAAAATTAGTATTGAAAAGTCTTTATTCATATTCAAGTGTGATATGTCTGTCAGTGTATATACTGATAGTCTCATATTTAAGGGAACAGGTCAAATTTTATTTAACATTATTCATAACTTAAATCAAATATGCTCAGTGACTGCTTTATTACGCCTGTCTTAATTTTACTCCTTGTATGTTTCATATTCAGCCCAGTTATTCCAGATGACGATTTTGACGCCTTAAAGGTTAAAGCTGTCATGCCTGTGATTAATTCAATAGAATTTCTCACTGTAGTTTTAAGCAGAGTTGAAGTATCAATAGATATCCTTGGACGAGTAAGATTTACACGATATGCAAAGAGTAATGCTAACGTGGCACTACATAGCGGAAATATCATAAGGGAGAGCAATCTCACAGCTCTCGAGGAACTGGCTCTAAATGCAGACGCATTGCGATCAGCTTTCATAGATATAGACAGGCGTTTGAAAGCAAAAAGTTTATTTAAAAAATTAAGGGACAAAATCAAGAAAGGACTACAAGGAATTGGGCGTCGTCTGAGAAAATTACTGAGGAAATGGTGGAACAAACTAAGAAAACTTTTCCGGATATCCAGCAAAATTTGGGAGAAAATTAAAGAAAAGTTAAATATAAAAGAATGGATTAAAAGGCGTAAGTATTAATAGGTCCTCAATGCTATCAACTTCGTACTTATTTTGCCTTTTTAACTTTTTATTATTCGAGCGTTGTTGATGACTCTTTTGTAGACAAAACGCGCATCTTGTGTAAATATAAAATTTCAATCCTGGTATCTATGATGAGTTTATTCTCCAAATTGTTATTTCCACTTATATATTTGAATTGTCTAAAATATTCGTCCATTCAGTACGACAATAAGACCTCCACAGGATAAGTGTGGGTAATTTGTTTTTAAAAGACAACTGCTATTTATGCACTGATGTCAAAACAAAGAAACGACAACATGCCTCCATATAGTACCGGTTTCCTGTGAATAAGAGTTCTAAATAAAAAAATAACATATCATTAGTCACGAACTCTCGAGAAAAAAAATATATTATATTGTATTGCATGAAATTAAGGATATTCATTCTTTGATTAATAAAATAGCCCAAATTTATAACAGCAAATAAGACGACATTCGTATTTCGATTAGAGTACCACACCTTTGTTAATTTACAGACACCAAATACAAAAATCATATTGGTATTAAGGAACAGGTTAGATAAAAAGAAATATGAGGAAAAAGGTCAATTAGAAAAAAAAAAAAAAAAAATACTAAAAAAGATAAAACAATCAAAAGACAACGATTGGTAAACGTATGATATTTTGGTTTGTTGTCCCATATATTTAAACCTCTCATATTTTTATTCAGCTAATGATTTGTGAAGTTGCACTACTTTGTTTACTTTCCTTTAATCATAACATATTTTGTGTTTATTTTACAGGACTGAAATGTATATTCAAGAAGCGCAGCAAAATCAAGTGCTGCGTATTTCCAGAATGCTGTAAAACTGTTAAAAAGTAAAGTACCTTAATAGTTTATTTAGATATAATAGTGTTAATAATCATATCATATTAACACAATACAGTTTCAAACACATCAATTGCATATTTAAGCAATAAGGATTAATTGTTTTTTGGCAATAAGTCAACTATTGTATAAATAACCAGGAGTTGGTTTCACCAAAAAAATGTACGACTAAGATTGGTCTTAAGACATGAACAAATCAGTATTCTTACGATCAATCTTAGTCTAAAGTTTTTTTTATTGTGAAATCAACTGCAGTTCACTTATAGCTTTCAAAATGAGTTAGCATTGAACATCTTGTAATACATGTAATATCAGCTCAAGTTTTTTGGATTTCAGTTTAATAATAATAAACAACAAAGTTGCGAGTTTATGATTATTTTTTAATATAAAATAACGATTTAAAGCAGATATCGAGCTATTTCTCAGGTGATGGTAAATCTTTTTCACTTATATTAAACATTCGGTATCCAAAAGCTTGTAGCTGCTACTCAGAATTTATAAAATGTCACCACTGTCTTGGCAGAAAGTTGATTAACAAGGAGTAAGTCAAAGAACTTATCGTCCTTTTTCATTGTGTTTTTCTAAAAAGAAGTTCATTAGAAGAGACCAAGACCTTGTTGATAAATATTTTCTATCAACTTCACTAATAATAAAGTAAAGATTCTAATTCCTGACGTTGTTAATCATCCCAAATTAAGGTCTTTGTATAATTGTTGACCTTTACTATTTTGTAAATGTTTGGTATTTACTTTTGACGTGGCTACATCCCATCATTTTTTTTATAATGCTATGGTAATCTTTTTATTCTTGTCTTTTATTTTTGCTTATGTACTTTTTTCTATAGTATGTCGATATGGCATTTTTGTAATAGTGATTGATTAAGACAAGAACACAACGTTGACTGCTGTTCTCCAAATTTTGACATTTTTAACTATCATGCCTGTTTTATTTTTTGGCTCACTTATTGATGCCAATAAAACGGAATTCTATATGACTGTCATAAAACTAGCTATAAAACCAGATTTTATCCAACATTTTTTTCATAAGGAAATGAATGTACTAGGTCAGGAATATTTTACACTTGTTTTTCATTCGTTTGTTTGTTTGATCTTTGATTTTTTTTTCTTTTTCATAAGGGACTTTCTGTTTTTAATTTCCTTGGAGGCATTTTTGTTATTGTACTTTTCACATGTATTTCCGTAAAGTCCTAATGTTTATCAAAAATAAATACTGCTCTTGAAGACAAAATGGATGAACTATTGACAATTTGAAATGTGTTAATATAATAAATAAGGTATCGAAGTTTTTTTTTTACGAAATTCTATATATTTGTTTCCAAAGAAAGTACATCGATTTGAATAGCGTCCAACCGAATGTTACACAGTTTTAAATTCAATCCTGATAGTCGTTAGTTGATTATCTTTAAATCAGCCATTTTCTCTATTTCTAAGTAAGTTTATATTATTTTCATATTTTTTTTATTTGTAGTCTACCTTGGACGTTTATTTGTCCATTAATAAACAAAAAGAAAGTTTCAAATGGAAGTAAGTATTCTTAATATAAAAACTAAATTGTATATAAAACCAATATAAATTTTTCTTATGGACGGATATGACAACACAGTTTTAGACGAGCAAAATATCAGAGGAAGTAGCGAAATCCAAGGTAAATACAAAAGGGAAAAATTCATAAAACCTGATAGAATCAAATGATCGACTTTATAAATGAACAAATTGGAAACAACTGCAATATTCCTGACTTGGTTCAGGCGTTTTTCAAAGAAAATGGTTCATTAAACAATGTTAAGCAGCCTCTTGTAAATATATATACCGTTCTATCTACATCGCTACCTCACAATACGTGGATATGTCAGTAGAGAAACCGTATCAGTTATCATAAGGATAGGTCTATAACACCATAACAAAAAGTATGATCTCGTTTTAGTAATAAATGGAGATGTTAATCTTGTTTTAGTTCTTTTTTACGTTATTGTTTGTATCCCAAGAAAAGTTGAAATTTATAAAAAAAAAAGTTGTTAGAGATTTGAAATCGGTGTCTCAAAACATTTGTAATAAAATCAACGGTACCAATTTTGTTGCACCAGATGCGCATTTCGACAAAATATGTCTCTTCAGTGATGCTCGTGGCGAAAATATTTGAAATCCAAAGCTTATATAAAAGATGAAGAGCTATAATCCAAAAGGTCCAAAAAGTATAGTCAAATTCGTGAAAGGAATCAGAGCTTTGCATGAGGGAGATACATTCCTGAATTTATAATAATTTCGAATATTTTGTAACACCAAATTTAAATAACACAAAAAATCCGTATTTTCATGCCAGTACCGAAGTACTGGCTACTGGGCTGGTGATACCCTCGGGGACTAATAGTCCACCAGCAGAGGCATCGACCCAGTGGTAGTAATAAAATCAACGGTACCAATTTTGTTGCACCAGATGCGCATTTCGACAAAATATGTCTCTTCAGTGATGCTCGTGGCGAAAATATTTGAAATCCAAAGCTTATATAAAGGATGAAGAGCTATAATCCAAAAGGTCCAAAAAGTATAGTCAAATTCGTGAAAGGAATCAGAGCTTTGCATGAGGGAGATACATTCCTGAATTTATAATAATTTCGAATATTTTGTAACACCAAATTTAAATAACACAAAAAATCCGTATTTTCATGCCAGTACCGAAGTACTGGCTACTGGGCTGGTGATACCCTCGGGGACTAATAGTCCACCAGCAGAGGCATCGACCCAGTGGTAGTAATAAAATCAACGGTACCAATTTTGTTGCACCAGATGCGCATTTCGACAAAATATGTCTCTTCAGTGATGCTCGTGGCGAAAATATTTGAAATCCAAAGCTTATATAAAAGATGAAGAGCTATAATCCAAAAGGTCCAAAAAGTATAGTCAAATTCGTGAAAGGAATCAGAGCTTTGCATGAGGGAGATACATTCCTGAATTTATAATAATTTCGAATATTTTGTAACACCAAATTTAAATAACACAAAAAATCCGTATTTTCATGCCAGTACCGAAGTACTGGCTACTGGGCTGGTGATACCCTCGGGGACTAATAGTCCACCAGCAGAGATGCGCTTAATAGTTAAAATGTGTGCTAGTGAAGACTGTTGCTCCCTTATTAGACAATATACAGAAGTATCTTTTTTTAATTACATTTATCATGTTTATATGATAAAACCGGCAAATCATAACACAACAAGTTTTCCTTTGTTTTATTTTAATAGTTACATTCATCCAAATGCTGTATAGAAACATAAAACCCTACTTTGTTAAAATGGAATTGTTCTTTAAATTTTTAATCTTAAATGCTTTACCAGAAACAAAACAATGATGGAACAATTATGTTTTACAGGAAAGAAGAGAGACACAGATCAATGTGCTTCAAAATGTCCAGTCTGTAAAATCAACCCAAGTGGGACGAGTGAAACAGATCTTGCGGAAACAAGTAGGAATATTCACACAATATCTTACAACGAAATCTTTTTATGATGTCTAAAGAGTAAAATAACAAAAAACGAACTTCGAGGAAAATTAAAAACCGGAAAGTCCACAATCGTATGACAAATTCCAAAGCCCAAACACACCAAAGATAACAATTGTAATTTTCCTGACTTGCATATGCATTTTCTTATTTAGAAAATGGTTAATCAAACCTGATTCTACTAGGATATTTCGACAATTACAAACAAATGGTCACACCGTCAACACTCTGGTGTAGCTATAGAAATTAAAAGGCTACATTTCTATTAGCTAAAGTAAAATCTTGTCAACGAACGTGACCAATTTGTCATGATAAGTCATCCAGATTGCTAACAAGTTGTAAATAATTAAAATTATAGCTGAAGATCTACAAAATGTAGGAAAGAAAAGAACAGAACAACATATCTATTTTGAGGTGTCTAGAGTTTTCAGAGGCACATTACGATATAGCTTTGGTCATTAGTTATTTTCAAAATCCAACAATTTATTTAAATGAGTAATAGGATATTTCTATACTTGTATTATTTCGATTAGAGTCTCTTTTTTAGTCTGTCAGTTAGACGTTGATGATATAGAAAATAGACTGACGAGGCTAACATACCTGGTTGAAGATATAACACAGGCTATCAATGTTACTCTTATCACGAAGGTAAGACACATATTGTTTTCTTAACTTATCTTTGATTGACCGCTTACATATGTTGCCGTTATCTTTATCATATTACTAGATCAAATCAAAATATCAACGAATTTCAGAATAAATCAGGAATTATTTGTACTTTTATGAATATTATTTCCTATTTCCTTATTTAGTTAAAAAGAAACGAATTTCGAAGACCATTTTTAATGGAATTCATATTACGTCCATTATCGTAAATGAAGTATACAGTTATCAGAACGCCCACAATAGTACTAGTGACACTTCCATATGCCATTATGTTTAATACTGATTTGAGTTAATAAAATGGCAATTTTTTTGTATAGTTAGGTTATTGGCGCATTTTGTTTTGCTTGTTTTTCTTTGCCATTCGTAGGTTTTCAAAATACGATTAAAAAAAAGGCTGATTCAAAATCTGTTTTAATATTATTTACCCTTTGATGAAATGTTTCACATGATAGGAAAACTGTCGGGATAGAGGTAATATGAATATATGGGCCGATGAGGATGACACTCTTGATCTAAAAACATGTGATTTGGTATACATAAATGAGACAGTGTTCAAGCCATGGAAAAGTATAAAATACACACAAAAGTTAATAAAAGTCAACATGCAGTAATTGAACCCTTTCCGTTTGAAAATTGCTCAATTGCATGTCGTCAATGATATTTAATATTTTTTGTCTTTTGTATAGATTGAAGTTGACGACAGTACATTAACACCAGACTCTGACACAGTTAACAGAGCTTTCGCAAAATCAAAAGTTACCTACACCCTAAATGGCACAGATGTTGTGTTTGAACCAAATAAACCATTCAGTGTTACCGACAGAGAACTGACTGCTGAAATGTTATCAACAGAAATCAAGCGAAAGGCAACAGTAGTAATTCCATAGTTTGAAACCAATAAAGTGTTTTCTTTGAAAACATTGAGGCTCATTTAAATAGCTAGATAACTTATAGTAATGTGAATTTTTGATCATTGACAAAACGTTTCAGTATAAAGTTATGTGTGACTACAGGTGTTATATACTAAATTTGGCAATACACAAATTACAGATGTCAATTAAACATTTTGTATAGACGTGTTTTTCTCGTTTTATCCTGAGTGGCAATATCAAACTATCAGCTATGACAATCAAACCAGTTTCCGGCGTTTAAACATATTTCTTGGCATTTCGTTGGTAGCGGACTTTGCAGAATCTTATTTTGTGTTTTAACTAAGAGACCAATGTTTGTAAAACGACGTCACGGTATGCGTAAAGCTGATATAAACCCTACCATAGGTTTTGAAGTACCAAGCCAGGCTAATATGACCATGTGTTGTTCTCTGTTTTTTGTCTTTGTATGCATCGTTTTTGTTCAAAGGGGTGAAGATGTCTAATGTAATGTCCAATATAGTTTGCAATTTCTGTTATCCATTTTTTTGTGTTACTTCGATAGAAGTGTCTATTTTTTTTTATTGTAGTCACAAGGATCAAGTATCACGATGATGCAAATGTATTTCTTCATTTTTTATGCCTCAAAAAGCAAGAAAGGGATGAAATTACACTGTGAAAAAATTTTGGTCATGAATTTTAAAATAAGTAAAGTAGTGATTAAGTCCAGCTGAAAAAGGTTAAAAATAAGACCCCCTCAACACAGAATTGTCCATATTTTGAGTTAGAGCTGATGAAGTTTTCTATAATTTTGATATAATTTGTCCTAAAAGTATTCATTTATTGTCTAAAAGAAATTTACTACAAAATAACGTTGTACTAGAACTAATACAGAATACCAATCATCTTGATAGTAGTATTGCTAGTTGCCGGCAGTTGTCTAAGAAAACAAGTGTCATTATGGACAGTTTTGTATTTTGTCGTTTCTAAAGATCAATCATTTCAATAGTAGTATAGTGTTTAACTAACTGTTGTACTGAGGGTATATCAACTCTTTTGATAGTAGTGTTATGTTTTGATGGCTGCTGTTGTTACAAAAGACCAAGCAGCTTGATTGTAGTGTAGTGTTTTGATGGCTGCTTTCGTTACATAAAATCATATTGATAGTAATGCAGTAACTCCTGGCAATTGTTGTTAGCAGCATTAAACATGTGTTTAACTGGTTGATGTCGTTAAAAAAGATCAACCTTGACATCAGTGTAAGTATTTTAATTGATTGTTGCTGATAAAAAAATGTCAGGTAATCTGATATTAGTGTAGCGTTTGTATCAGGTATTAATAAGACATTGTGGTGTGATGTTTTCGAATGATGGTTACTAATACTCATTTCACTTTTTCTTTACTCTTGTGTTTTGTTTATATGTGCCGTTTTGGAGAAATTTCGTCCGGTGCATGTCGAGTCCAAGATAATTAAAAAAAGACTTTCTTTAGCAATTACCTTGCACCTTCACTCTTCGTGTTTGAATAAAAAATGAGCGAAATCTGTCTTCATCTTAATAATTTAAAATGCACGTGTCACGGACCTATGTATCCATACCATTGTCACGAACAATTATAAAGCTGAATGAACTGTAACAAATATTAATTTCGAATGTAGAACTTAATTGTTTGGATACGATTTTCATGAATCAGTTGGTAGATTCTACAATTTTATATAATTTAGGAAATCGCGGATATAATTTTAGAATACCCAGAGTTTGAACAACTTTTTTAGAAACATGAAATGTTGTTAGACCAAGCGATGTCACCTAATTTGATGAGCACTGTTGTAAATTTGCCACCAAATATGCATTATGTATAGATACATTTGAAATATGTTGCTTATCTAGCATGTCTAGTGACTTTACATGATTGTATGAACACTGATGTAATTTTTGTAGATCCAGCGATTTAATATGGATCCTTAGGAATACAGATGTAATGTTGTTAATCAATTCATTGGGTAGGACCGAGTAATCATTTTTATGACTAATTTTTGCAGCAAATATAAAACAACTATGATACGTGAGTTTATGTGACTGAGTCATATGTAATCACGTGTAATCATTTGTATGTAATTAATGTTGATTGTTCTGCTCCTTGTTGGCGCTTTGATTAGCAATAAAAAGATTTGAATTTGAATTTATGTCGATGGCAGGCGAATTGTTATTTTGGTGATGATGTCGCTTAATATGTAGTTTTCTGTTTAACGATTAATGGAAATTGTTTTTTATTTCGTCGTTTATATCTTGTGTGCCAAGTTAGTCTTCGTTTTTTTCTAATCACCTCATCCTTTTGATAAATGATAACCATGTTCTGCAGAGAAAAAATACACTATTGTAAATACGACTACTGGAACATATTTGATATCATCTATGACTTTAATATTCCATTAGGTATAGAAAAAAATGTGGTATGATTGCCAAAGTGACAACTGTACACAAGAGACAAAATGACATAGAAATTTACAATTATAGGTCACCGTACGGCCTTCAACACTGAGCGAAGATCATGCCGTATAGTCAGCTATAAAAGGCACTGAAATGACAATTTAAAACAATTCAAACGAGAGAACTAACGGCCTAATTTATGAACAAAAAATAGACGAGAAACAAATATATAACACATAAACAAACGACAACAACTGAATTATAGGCCCCTGACTTGGGACAGGAACTTACACACCAAATGTGGCGGGGTTAAACATGTTAGCGGGATCCCAACCTTAAACATATCCTGGGACAGTGTGTAACAGTACAACATAAGAACGAACTATAAAAATCAGTTGAAAATGGCTTTACTCATCAGATCGATACAAATACAAATGCTAGGGTTAGCCACATGTATTAGCATATTAGAAAATCGGGAATATATATATTTTTCCTATTGATATTATCGCAGGAATAATATTCAGGGTATGCTTTTACAAAGATAAAATTTTATTCATTGCGACTTGGGAATAAATTCTGAGCGTTTCAAAGGAAATGTCAACCTACTGGAACCCAGAGTATGATACAATAAAAAAAACTTTTTAAGAAATAAAGACGTTTACATATTAAATTTATTTCATTATATTTTTGTCAATACACGAGTGAAACGAGCAAGCTATTAACTCTCTAACACAATAAAACGCACCAAAATGCATGCATACCATAACATTGATTACACTGAAGCAAAAGATTAAACAAGAAATTGTACAACTTTTATTATTTTCCAAAGGTCGAATTGTACGTGAATAGCTTATTGATCGACATGTGTTGTATATATTTGGTCATAATCATTTGATATCGAATGTCTTGTTAAATTGTGATATGTAGATACATTTTCCATTCTAACATCGTCGTAATGATGCACCTCAAAACTACAATACAAATTAGCTATTAATATTAACACAATAGTTAAACAAGTTTGAAAATATAAAAAAGTTTGATTTCATATCCTCGAGTAAAAACAACAGAATCACTATTTCAAGTTTTAAAAAATTTAGTTTGAATTTGATAGCACAGATTAATTTTGTTTTCAAATTCGTGAATTTGAATTCAAATATATATCTTGAAGAAGCGCATGTTTTGGGCACAAAATGTGAAGCCTGGTATCTATGGTGAGTTTAATCACAGAGCGTGGTTTTCAGAACTTTAGTGTTGATGCCTTTAAAAACTCTTTTACAGTACATGTGTACTGGACTCCTTAACAATAAAACAACGTGAGACATACACCTCAATAACAAGGACATACTATATAGCATATCTGCAAAAACCAAAACCAACATTGACTTGATTTGAAGGTTTGACTGTACCTGCAGAAAACTTATTTCAAACGGGATGGCACATCCTACATTTTTACGGAGATGTTTACCGAGCACGGTAATTTTGAATACGATCCTGGTACTCTGATCGATCCTTTAAAAAAAATCATTTTAAAAAAGTTACCAATTCAACACTGTAATTAGATCTCTTTATATTTTGTTTTGGTATCAATATTGGTTTTGTAATCAGTACATTAACATCGAGTAAATATTATTTGTATATACACATACATATTCTTGATTCTACAATCTGTTGATACCTTTGACCTTGCACAATGTCATGTTTTTCTTTGTCTGTTAATGACTTTTACACTAGATAATTTGGAAGTTAGATGTTTACTGATTGATATTGTAGTCTTCATTGCAGGATTGTTTATTAGATGTTATTAGCTATGAACTAGCTGTCAGAAACTCTGAGTACCCACAGATCTGTAATTTTTCTATTGTGGGGATGTATGAATAATCTGCCATGCCCAGGCTGTGTTTTTGTTATATGCCTTTCTGTATTATCTGATGAGTTAAGACCTATTTAACTGATTTTTATAGTTTGTTCTATGTTGTAATGTTATACCACAATCCTAGCTTAGGGAAGGGTTGGCGCCTTGAAACTAGTTTAACCCCGCCACATTAAATATGTGCCTGTTCCAAGTCAGGAGTCTGTAATGCAGTGAATGCCGGTTTTTGCTGTTTCTAATGTGTTTTTTTCTTCATTATTTTGCGTAGTAATTCTTGTGGGCTGCCGCTACACCGCTGTCCCCGGATAAAGGTTGTCGTTTGTTGATTTTGTTTTTCGTTCATTAGTATGTACATTAATCTGTTGGATAGTTTTTTTCTTTTGAATTGTTTTACATTTGTCATTTCAGGGAAATTTATAACTGACAACGCGTCATTGGTTTGATTATTGTTGGAGACTATACGGTGATATATTGTTGTTAACGTATATGCCATTTGTCTTCTGTGGAGAGTTGTCTCATTTTCAATCATACCACATATTCTTATTTTTATATTGACATACGCTTTACATTATACTTAGTAGTAAATACAGATGAATTGTATGTGTAATACAATCATTGGCAAGCGTGCTGTATCAGCCACCCGTGATGATATCGATATCAGCACAGTTGCAAAAGCTTTATCACACCTTTAATCTGTATGACGTCACGTCATCGATTGCAACCACTGTTGCAAAGTCTTTATCAAATCCCTAATCTGTATGACGTCATGTCAAACCTATAATCTGTATGACGTCATTTCAAACCTCCGTATCTGTATGACGTCATGTCACATAAAAAAACATCTACTTGAGGTATATATATATAATGAAGTGTATATGATATGGCTTTTTCAATATCACATACCGTATCAACCCTCAACCAATATAATCCCTCGAGCAGAGCTCTTGGGATCATATTGGTGTCTCGGGTTGATACGGATGCGATATTGAAAAAGCCATATGATATTCTCTATTTATAAAACGTTCTAGTGGGGCTTTCGTTATTCACCTGTGCAGTTACTGGATATTTTACCAATAACAAAATAATCTTATCGGTGATAACATACATACCTCTGCGTTTTTTCTGTTGCATATAAAATTTGATGTACTAATTTAAAATATCACAACTTTAAATAGTTTGCAGTACAGCATTAAATATAAAATCTTAAAATCTACAAAAACCATTATAAATAGAAAAAAAGTAACAAAATAAAAACACTAAGGTAAAAATATTAATAGGAAATCCTTATAAACTGACAAATAAAACTCTTGAAGATATCACCGTGTTGAATTTGCTCACCTTATTCCATTTATGTGCCTGTGATAGCTTCATGGTAACTATACGGACTTCGACTCTTCGAGTGATGAGTTTTGACTGACAGTGTCCAATTAGTATCTTCCACTTCATGTTTACTTTGAGTACAGAAGAAATAAATATCACTTTGATATCTATAGGGGAAACTGTAATGTATGCTCTATCCGTAAAAATAAGAATTGTATGTGTCCTTCATTTTAACTTCTGAATATGAAGTAATATTATTAATTCGTATATTTTAACAAATTTGATTCGTTTAGGGATAGTCACATGTTAAACTATATTTTCGAAGGTAAAGAGAAAACGGCGGATAGCAAAACGCATATTGACCGGCAAAAAGCATATTGCACGGTTATTTTTAGAATATACTTTGTGACGTCATGTAATGAATTTTAGGATATTGATTAACGTTTTGAAACAAATGATATCTGTGATCAATTATTTGACGAAAAAAAATCTTCAAATACATAAGATGTCCCCAAAAAAAGTAAATGAAATAACAACTAATATGTTGTTATTGTCAAGGAGACAATGTAATATATATAAAATTCCAACAAACCTAAATGACGATTTTGATACAAACATGGTCGGAAATTAATAATATAACAAATATAGCCTTTGTATGAGGTCAATACAGGATATATCGACCCAAAGAAGTATATCGACCTCGGACTTCGTCCTCAGTCAATATACTTCTTTCAGGTCAATATATCCTTGTATCGACCTCATACAAAGGCTATATTTGTATAATATTTACAGTTTGACGATATTGATGTAGAAATACAGATATCAACATTTTACATTAATATTAGTTAATTAGGTCTTTCCACTTTTCCGTGGGAAGACCTATTGCTTTTCTTTTTCTGATTATTTTTTTTTCTTCTGCCTAATTTTTTTCCTTCGCTGTTTTTTGTTTGTTTCACAAGATGTTGCTTAGATATTTGGAATATGATATCGGACAGTTTATACGCTTTTGAAACTGACAACACTTAACTCAATACTTTCCCATATTAGAGTGATCTTCCCGAACACTGTTTTTTTTTTGTTATCTCTAAGGCTTCGCAACCATATAAGAAAGCGACAAATTTATTTTTCCATATTGCTCGTTATATCCTCAGATGTTCTGTTTTATTTTGACCGAAGCAGTATATAGATTCCATATGAGAGTTATTCCCCCTTTTGTATTTGATATAAGTGATATGCATTTCTATCTGTAAAACCATAAGTGATAGAGGCCTAGGGTCTTTTGATTTGAGATCCTTGGTAAAAAAATTGAAAAAAAGGTCAAGGTCAAAGGTCAGAGTCATATTCTAAATTTTGATTTTGGTTTGTTTTTGATTATTTTCAAAAACCGTATAACATATCGACAAATTATTTTTACTAAATTGTTAGTTGCAACATGTCGTAACACATACATTTTAGTCGAAAGGGTACGTAGACATTTGATGCCAGTTTTCCCCCTTTTATATCTAATATTAGTTGTATGGTAATATAACTCATTTACAATATTAAGAAGAGGCCTAGAGTCTTTTGATTTAAGGTCCTTGGTTGATGACCTTGAAATTGAGCTCAAGGTAATAGGTAAATAACGTTCTAGATTTTGACCTTTGCTTTTTTATCATATGTATACATGATAAAGACATGGGACTTTTTGAAATTCAAACCGAAAGTGACCTTTTGTAAACCGGAAGAAGCTATTTTTTGTACTAAATCTATGTATCAGTATATAGAACCACATATTTTTGGAATCAGTGTCAAGTAAACTATCAAACTAAACCGGAAGTAACATCTTTAAAACCGGAAGTAAAAAGTTATCTTCCTTATTTATACATTTTTGTATAGAAACAATACATATTTTTAATCAGCGTTCAATAAGCTGTGATTGGACGCTGATATGACATTTCAAATCAAATTTTAATGTTTTCATTTCAAAATAAATCCTTACTAGTGGAAAGTTTGTTCTGTGAACAATTGGTTTTTAATTTTCTTTGTTTTACTTTAAAATACTTGTAAATGAAATTCATGCCATACTTTTTCTTACCTGTTCCATTCCGTAGTTGCCGTTTGTTTATTACCAAAATACACACACCTACTGTCATCAGAACACCAAATAGGAAACCTCCAGTAAAAAGGCCAATCTGAGTCGATAATTGATAAAAGAGGGACGAAAGATACCAAAGGGACAGTCAAACTCATAAATCTAAAACAAGCTGACAACGTCATGGCTAAAAATGAAAAAGACAAACAGAAAAACAATAGTACACATGACACAACATAGAAAACTAAAGAATAAACAACACGAACCCCACCAAAAACTAGGGGTGATCTCAGGTGCTCCGGAAGGGTAAGCAGATCTTGATAATCTGCGTCTGCTTTATTTACAGAAACTGAAATTAGTAATAAAACATACATAGCATATATAGTATAACGATTTGTTTTTATATTTTCAATGAATTATTATTCTGTTTCAAATCAATTTAACCTTTTAAAATGTTGAGTGATGTGTTAAAATGTCAACGTCAACTGGGGCTGCTAAGTAGTTAATGTATGCCCTGATAATAGTTAAAGGAGATGTTAAGTATACCTAAATGAAAACAATCGGAAATGATTACCAAAGACATCTAATTGTTACATACAGTATTCACCATAGATATATAAATACCATTTCGAGTATATAGAATCTGCGAAAATTATTAACAAAAGTAATCGAAATTACGCCGTCAATACTAATCTCTAAATAACATAAAACGTCAATATATAGCACAAGACGTGGTTCCTGAACTCTAACGCCCCATTGTTACATATCTGGGTCGCTGGTGTTTCCGTATTTGTAACAAGGGTTTATATCGGTTCTATTATCACATACTCCATCAACAGGATCGCACATATTTGAGATACAACCCTTACAAAACTGAGTACAATTTCTTCCGAATCGACCATAAGGACATTCTGAAACAAAATGTGAGGAATAAATAATTGTACATGACAAAAAATATTATCAGATAAAACCCATACCAAACAGTTAAAGAGTAAAAACAAATAAAAAACGTATACTTTAACGGAGAATGATTACATACTTTAAACCTTCGTACAGAAAATTAATTTTACTAGCTACATGAGCTACATAGGTTTTCTTTATTTTTGATTTTTGTGATTTAAATTGTCAATGAAATTTTTTTAATTAAGGTATTGAAGTACAAAATACACGGCAAAATTCATATGGAATTTAAGTTTGAGCTAATGTAATTTATTCCATTGATCTCACAAATTTTCCTCCTTTTTCAAAAATGAAATAAATATCAAATAAATAAGGGGAAAATCTTTGAAAACAAAGAAACAAACTGTGTGTACAATTTAATCCCAACCATTCGTTATCACATCATAAAAGACATCCTTCATTAACTGTATTACATGTTTGGTTGAAACAGTTTACTGAGCAAATCTCAAAACAACCCGTACCGTATATACCATTCTGACATTCTGGAATATTTATTTAAGTCAACATTGATACAGACATTTCTATGAAGAAATGTCTGTAACAATTCTTAATACAGTTGTATTTTAACGCTATTCTCGGGGTTTTCTTATCACTGTGTCCGTTGCATTCAAATGACTTTTTTGTGAAACGTTGTAACACTTTCCAAGAGCGGTCACATTATCCAATATCAATAAAAAGACCAATGTGTATACAAACACCCTAAATAGATACAATTTTAATTGATAATTTGAGGTGTCGGCCGTGTTTTTTTTTTTAATTTTGGGTCCTTCTTGCTATTCAACTTTGTACTTGTTTGGCTTTATAACTATTTTGTTCTGAGCGTCACTGACGAGTCTTATGTAGACGAAACGCACGTCTGGCGAATTAAATTATAATCCTGGTACCTTTGATAACTATATACACTACTGGGTCGATGCCACTGTAAGTGGACGTTTCGTCCACGAGGGTATCACCAGCCCAGTAGTTAGCACTTCGGTGTTGACATGAATATCAATTATATGGTCACTTTTATAAATTTCCTATTACAAAATTTGATTTTTCGAAAAACTAAGAATTTCTTATCCCGGGAGTAGATTACCGTAGCCGTATTTTACATAACTTTTTATGGGATTTTGGATCGTTAATGTTCTTCAACTTTGTACTTGTTTGGCTTTATAACTATTTTGATCTGAGCGTCACTGATGAGTCTTATGTAGACGAAATGCGCGTCTGGCATATTAGATTATATTCCTGGTACCTTTGATAACTATTTTGTCTACATAATACACATTCAGTGATACTAAAAGAAATCCAGTTAAGGATCAAATCAAATACGAAGTTTAAAAGCATTAAAATAACGAAACATTCACAATTGATATCAGAAATAATGCCTACAAACTTGATTATGCACACTTTTGATACAATACTCGACATACTTGTGTTACAGGAATTTCCGTATACATAACCAGGGTTGCATCCAGTTGAGATGTCACATATTCCATCTACATGATCACACATATTTAATAAACAACCGTTACAAAATTGTGAACAATTTCTTCCAAATTGACCAACAGGACATTCTGAAAAAAATGTTAAGGGAAAACATTGGTAGATATCAATGTAGAATAAATGATAACACATAAAACAAAACTCGGTCGAAGATTAAACCTCAGGTACGGAACTACACGTTCTTTTCTACTGTTTAATTTTGTTGTTAAATGTGATAAATTAAATGCTTTTTAATTTTATATTGAATTGCTTAATTGAAATGATTAAGGTAGATCATAAGTAAATGTTTTTTGAGACAAAATTTTCTTATACTTAGCCAAAATAAAGATTCTACTATGCTCTTTTCAAAAATATAATAATAAGTATGGGTCACCGAGCTATTTTTCAAGCTATGAGTCGTTGAAAATTGCCTAAATTTGGTTAGATTGTTCTTGGAAAAACACATTTGTGTGTATAAAAAAAAATCTATGAGATAGAATTTTGAAATAAATCATGAAAAGATAGGTTTTGTAATATATTTTAAGAATATAAAAAGAAAAAATGGTGTCACCGAACTTGTTTTCTGTCTACAAGTAAAAAGAAAAATTTCCCTATCAGTTCAGTATAATTTTTTTACTAAAAGAGTTATCTTTCCTAAAATGGCTCATTTGAAAAAAATGATTCTAAAAGCAAAAAAAATAAAATTTGTGTAAATATTTTGTATTATACAATAAATTACCACGTTTCCTTTATATCATTAAACAGTCTAACCATTAAATTGCAAATCTGTCTCCAAATTTGCAGATTTAGGCAAATAACTAGACCGATTTTTTAATGTGATTGTTAAATCCAAGATGGCGGTATACCATGTATCTACCTTAAGTCAGTGCCTCTCAGAATGTTAGTCTAACTTAATTTCTTATCAAACTAAAATTCTTGTTGACAAAGTTGATGTTTTAATTAAAATAACCAAAAACATTCCGATTCATGAGAAAACATAAAAGAGCGTATTTACATTTCATTTCAACGTCAAATGTATATATATGCAGGTTAGATGAAATACACTGTTACTCAGTTATTTCATAAATGTGTAGCATTTTTAAACGAAATGAATAAAATACCAAAAGCAGATCCTTGGTAAAAATATATAAACCTTGTGTACATCGAGTCATTGCCATCAACAATAGCATCCCAGACAGATATTTCCATATACATTATTACATGAATATGTATCAGAAGAATCCTTACTGTATCTATCAGGATGACTTGATTTCGTAGTCGATTAATGGGGAACATGTAGCTAAACACATAAAATGGTACTAGTAGTCTTTAAAAACAGTTCAAATCTTGGGTACAATTGCTTCCCTGCCATCCACCCTTGCATACTCCTATGCAATTTCCAGTAATTGTATTACATGTTTGATTTAAACAGTTTACTGAACATGTCTTAAGACAATCTTCACCATACGTACCCGCATGGCATGCTATGAAATAAATGCAGCATATGACACGTTTTAATTTTTTAACACTAAATGTACAAAATCGAATCATAGACGAAAGAGAATGAGCAAAAATTGTTCTCACAATCTTTCAACTTTAGAAGATCAGTTATGGCATAAATAGTTTCGTATTTTACTTTTCTATTGTGAAACTAATTCGACAATTTGGAAAAATACTTTGAATGTGCTTAATCTTTCTAAAGCATAATATGTATAACATCTTAAAGAACAATATTGTTTTCTTCTGATTATTGAAAGTATGAACATTATAACAAATGTGCAATCATTAAATCATTTGCAATAATTCGATTGATTATCCCAGCAGGTGTTCATACTTTTTATTTTACGGTTTATGATAAACATTTGCGTAGTTTATGAAGTTAGAAATGTTTATTGGAACAGCAATCATGTCATATTTTATTTGTATATAATATAAAAGAGTGTATCACAATTTGAAATATTCTTATGTAACGCAGTTAAAATCGTATGCTTTCACACAAGCCAAAGTCTTGTCTCAATGTTGACTTAATCGTCCATTTCATGTGAGGCTTTTCTTAGATTGTTGATTATTTTTCTTTCGTATTCCTCTCTGAAAGCAGTATTGTAAATACAATTATTTTCAAAACTAATCATGTTGTTTCAGAACGAAAGTATTTGAAATTTAAAGGTGAGTAGATACACAAACGTAAGTATGTAATAGACACGTATTTGTAATTTAGTGGCTGTTGCTATTAATTGTCTATTATATTTGATATATTAGTTATTGTCAAATATATAAATAAAACCGTTGGTCTTTTTGTTTGAATTGTTTAACATTTTGTCATAGCAATTTGTAGCCAAATATACGGTATGGTTTAACTCATTCTTCAAAGCCATAAGGTGACCTACAGTTGAAATTATTTTGTCTTTAGTGGATAATTGTTTCATATACAATTATATCACATATTCTTATTGCTACACTGTGTACCTTGTCCACATTTATCTCCAATCCATTCATCTAAACAGCCAAATATACAATTTCCGGTTTCAAGGTCACATGGTCCGTGACAATTTACTGGGCACGACTGATTACAGATAGGACCATAATGGGAAGGAGGACAACCTAAAAGAGAGAATATATTTCTATAAAAACGTATTGCTAAAGATCGTATTATTTCTTCTGTAACCTGTCTGATATGACTGACATACATTCTTAATTTCATAGTCTAGGACTTTTATAAGCAAACATTGTAAAAATTAAAAACAAGTTCAAAATTGTCTGTCCTTCATCACATACGATCTCTATTACAAGACCAACCGTTTGTTCGTATTGTTAATTAGCTTTCGTCTTGAAACTACAGGGACAAAACGCCACTAGACATAATGCAAATATCAATCAATAATCAATTATGAATAAAAAAAAAGTAAATGCACCGATATATAATTGATATGAAATTGTATAATGACTATTTATAATACAGACGTGAAAACTTTTTTGCACCATTTGTATTCTTTATTTTTTCTCTTTGTGCATGTTGTGCTAATTTCAATTTATCGAATAAGTCGAAAGTAGATAGTTGAATGAAGCATATCGTAGTGTACATTACTGGTGATATTTGTTATTTTCTAATGTATTGTTTAAGATTAAAAGCTTTCAAAAACTGCTATTTTAAAGTTGAGGTAACCAGTATATTGTCTTAAGCTTAATTTAGGCTTGCCGCTTTAAACGATGAAGGAGTAGGTTCAATAAGGGCCGATTTTGGTCTCAAATTTCATGTTCATCTAATGAAAGATTTTAGACACTTTTTTTTAAACACTTGAGTGTCTACTTTAGTCGATTCATTTAGTTTATGTAAAAGATTTGGACTGACTTAGTCCTTAAAGACGCTCAAATTCAAGCTTATATAAAACAAATCTATTAAATATGCCATTAAATGTCACTTTTCAAATGTTTTTTTGTCAAAAATGACAGTAGCCGCATCCGTGTTCACTCCCAGCCTTTATATATGTTATGTATTATCATCAAATACAACTTATATTTAATATTTAAATGATCACAAATGCGGCCACTTCCATTTCAGACTGAAATCGTCTAAAATTTAACTCAAATGCTAAAATTGAGAAAGATTTCAGTAATTTAGCATGACTTAATAATGCTAGTACCCGATATATGTGCATTATATTGTCAAAACAGCCCATATTTATGTCACAAAAGTATTTTACTTTTCAATGAAAATTTTACATGTTTACAATTTTGTAAACCTGCTTTATTTTGGGGCCGAAAGGGATCTTACTGGACCCATTTCTTTGAGAAAGTTGTATGAACGTCCATACTGACAACATTGCGAAACCGTGAATTATTTTACCATTTTGAACCCTTTCTTAAAGATAACTGATAACATTTCTGTAAATGCAATGTTTTGAAATGACAAATATTAATAAAGAATTTACTTGTGTGTTTATCGATTGTTGTGATTGAGATGCAAGTTTATAAGAATTCTTTTTTTAAAAATTTTCACGCAGTTACTACTATTTTCTAATATACATTGTTTCCAATAGTTAAATTATGTTGTGATAAAAACACTCACCAACAATGCCAATTTCACATACTTCAAGTTCATTAGATATACTCTGAACTTGAATAACATACGTCAAAAATCTGAAAACGGCGTTAAAGATGATTTCAGTAGGGAAACATTTTCCATTTTCAAAGAAAAAGCTTGAATTTGAAGCATACACTGTATGATTACCATCGTTTGTTGCATTTGTTAGTTCTAAAACAATGGATTGAGTTAAAAAAAATTATTTCACATACAATGGGGTTAAAACTGACAAATAATGCTTCACTTTCCGATTTAATTAATAGTTAATAACAAACATAAAAGTAACGAGCTTTTCATGCAACATAATTGTTGAGCAGTCCTATCAAACATCTTAAGAAATAAGATTTAATAAGTTAGAATTTAAAATCAATATCGAAGTTGAATATGATTACAAATAAAACATACATTTTTAATTCGAACGATTAAACAATTCATGAACAGCAAATGGTAACAAAGTTTTAAACATTTTAAAAAGAAGTTTAATTTTGTACTGTACAACTGGTTTTATAATTTTATTATTTAGCAAACCAGTATAGCATATACCAATCAAAGGAACGACCATTTTATAGATTCGCATATGGTATCGTCCGGTATCTACATTCCTGTTGTTTTTTTTCAATTGGTGGAACGCTGTCTCATTGCTATTGATGGATAACATTTTTTATATGTATCTGTCTATTATTGTTTAGAATTCAAACAATTTCAAAGAACAATTGTTATTGATTGATCAATCTATTTTGATTGCAGTGTCAGCAAAAAATAAATTTGATAGGAAAATAACACAAATTTCAATAAAGTCATTCTAATTGCAGTTAACAACAATCGTATTATGTACCTACAATTGTTCACTATAAAATATTGGTTCACAAAGAGAAATAAAAAAGAGTGAATCAAATAAACACATCACAGATACCAGATTAGTGGGCTTGTGATACCCTCGGGGAATTAACCAGCAGTAGCATCGACTCAATGTGTGTAAATAAACACATCATAGATACCAGGATTAAACTTTGCATTTACGCCAGACGCCCGTTTCGTCTACAAAAGACTCATCAGTGACGCTCGAATCCAAAAAAGTTTAAAAGGCCAAATAAAGTACGAACAGACGTACCCTTGCACGTTATTACTTTCGAAAAAAAACCCAGATATGTCCCTTATAAAATTAACAATACCAGTTTTTATGTACTAGATGCGCATTCATGTACTTCAGCCGACTAGATTTTTTATAAATTTCACCAATGTATAATCGTCTTTTTGAGTAAGTTTCAATGGAAATTGTTAAGAACGGTTAAAGATTATGACCAAAATAGGTGCTTTTGGTATTTCATCAACAAGTGAAGATTTTAAAAACAGGTGAGATAGTCCTCATAGTTTTCAAAAGAACTTGTTTTTATACCCAATGAAATAAGTTAAATATATACTGTTAACCAACATACCACCAAAAGTTATATACACTCCAGTCAAAATGCAGTCAATCCGAAATGTTACCGTAGTTCCGTCTGTTTTAATACATGATTTTCTATTTCAATCAGTTACTAGTCTACCTGGTTCGCTACCATTTGGTTTTTGCGCGACTAAACCGTCTGATGCCATGTTATCTATGAAAAAAATGTATGTAGAATTTTTTTTCTACTACCGAGTTTAATGAAGGCTACACTAGTTACAGCAAGTAAATTAAACAGGAACTTTTAAACCCGCTGCAAATGTTTGCACCTGTCCTATGTCAGGAATCTGATGTACAGTATGTGTCGTTTGTTTATGTTATTTATACGAGTTTCTCTTTTCTCGTTTTTTATATAGATTAGACCGTTGGTTTTCCCGTTTGAATGGTATAACACTAGTAATTGTGGGGCCCTATATAGTTTGTTGTTCGTTGTGAGCCAAGGCTCCCTGGTGAAGGCCGTACATTGACCTATAAGGGTTTACTTTTATAAATTCTGATTTGTATGGAGAGTTGTCTCATTGGAACTCACACCACATCTTCCTGTATCTAATTATTTGTTGCTCTTAAGCAGGTCAAAATTAGATGGATATGGTAGAATATAAACATGCTATAAGCCTTGAATTCACCATGGATGGCACGTGTGATTAGTAAGATCGCGGTCAAGAGTTGAGGATGTCAAAAGTATAAATTGCGTACGCAAATACAGAAATGGAAATATTGATAACGTCTAATTAAAAGTATTCTAACAGTACACACGATTATGCTTGCCAATGAGACAACTATCTTCTAGAGAACAAATGAGGTGGAAGGTAATAACCATACGTCATCATACATCCTTTCACAATAAGCTAAAACCATACCGCATAGTGAACTTTAAAAGACCCCAAAATAACAAAACTAATGGCCTGATTTATTTACAAATCAATAAATGAAAAACAAATATGACATAAATCGACAAACGACAACCACTGAAATACAGGCTTCTTAGATAGGACCGTTACATACAAAATGTCAACACGCCATCAACAGTCGGGGAAAACACGATATTGTGTAATGCTAAAATATATGTATCGACAGATTACAGGACTGTGAATTTATTTAAAAAAAAATTAAGACATAAAGTCGAAATGTTTAAAATAAGTCGTATATGCGACACAGAGGCTTTAACTTTTGTGCAAATACATTATTTGTAGAATAACCTCTCAAATGGTCAAATCAAATACAATTAGCCTTTGCAGAGTCTAAAGGACTATGGGTAATCTCATTATTCGCACACCAAAATGATATTAAAGTTACGTCATTGGTTGAATTTCTATTGTTTATTACGTTTTAAACCAATCACAACGTTTTGGGGGTACGCTTTTGGAAATAGTACCCAGAATATTACGGCGAATTCTTGGAGTAGGATAGGTTGTTTTATCACAAAGTAAGTAAATATGAAATAACTTACATTTGTTGCAATAGTCTCCGGTTCGTCTTTCCTTACAACCAACGGTGCAAACTCCGCTGAATGTATTGCAAATATCATTTAAACAATTACCACTGTTACAACCCAAAACACAAGAACCATTTCTAGGGTAGCAATGTTGCTATATACAATTCTCGGAGCACAATTCCTCGCAGTTATTTCCCCAGTAGCTCTTTTCACAACCTGAAATGCACCATGATACAACGATTATCATTTATATAAAAAAAGAGGTGGAAGATAGGAAACAGACATCGAAACTCATCAGTAGAGTATAAATTGACAATAACATGGTTAAAAAGAAGACCAGCAGACAAACAACACGTTAAAGTAATAAGTCATATTTTGTAGCAGGAGAAACATTCTATTACTTGAGTTCCTATATTTCTAGGTTTTTTTTATTTATTATACAGTTATTTGGATGTTTCTGTCATGTATTAAGTTCCTGCGTTTTCCATTACTTTAAAGTTAACGAATAAAGTATCCCATCAAAAGCCAATGTATAACACTACTAAATGTAAAATTTAATTGTATGTATTAAGATTCAACGTATGCAGAACTATATGTTTTACCAACATAGCGTTTCTTGTACACAAGTACTTAAAAACAATGCTCCTTTTTTTCTTCTTTTTAGAATTGTTCATGCTTAATTAAAAAAAAAGAATAAGTATTCATTTTGAAATGTTTTAATTAATCAACTCTCATAATCCAAACATCTTTTAACGTCAATAATAACTTACCAAAACTATGATTGATTGATTGGTGTTTAACACCACTTTCAACTTTATTGTCTTATTGTCCTATATCGTGACAGCCAGTTTCTATGGGTGGGGGAAACCAAGGTACCCGGAGAGAACTTCTTAACTTCGGTAGGACAATTCATAATCCTATAAACTTAATATTGGAGTCGAGCGCACCTGTCATGCGATTTTTACATTCGTTATCTTCCAGTTATTAAGTATTAGAAACATAAATAATTAGAGATAATCCTGTCATCATTTAACTAACTTTCCAAAAACTTTGAACATAAGCAATAGATTTTTAAAATTTCCAAATAACCACCAGATGTTAATAGTCGTAAATCGTAGATAAAACAAAATGCCTGGATATTTAAGACTATCTATATATTATCTTAAGCTAACGAATTTACTCCTATTAACAAAAATTAGCAAGGACTGAGGGAAGATCTCTTAAATCATGTATAGTATTATTATATACATATCATTATTTGATATACAATTGCATGTCTATTTGTTTGTTCATACTATAAGGTAAAAATTATTGGGTCTTGCTATTTGAAATTTTAATCTTGTTGTAAGAAGTATACTAGAATGGACTTTTAAGTGTTGTATCTTCTTTAAAAAAGTGAAAAATACGAGTATTGTTACATGTATCGGACGTCTGATCGTATAACTGTATGCATGAAATGATGAATGATACTCATAGAAACTACAGATTAATGTCAAAAATATTTGAGAACTCAAACTTTGGGGCCCTGTATAGCTTGTTGTTCGGTGTGAGCCAAGGCTCCGTGTTGAAGGCCGTACTTTAACCTATAATGGTTTACTTTTTAAATTGTTATTTGTATGGAGAGTTGTCTCATTGGCACTCACACCACATCTTCCTACATCTATTTAAATTTCAAACGAAAAGATGATGCAATGAAGGGATTAAAAGTTTTAATGGTACACAGTAGTACACAAGCGTTGTTTGAATAACACGGAGAGTTGACACGGGAGGATATTGAACGCACCATTGATATCAATGTAACATAATTCAACTATTGGTCCGCTGTGCGACGATCCATCACGTGATCCCTTATTATCGTAGTATATGACATATTTCCCAAGTTGATTACATGGAATAGTCTGAGTAATGTTTGGAAGACCAGGATCAGGATCCTCATAACAAAGATAACCATCAGGTGGAATGGCTGATGTATTAGTCACATATAACGCAAATCCATCCATGCGATATTCAACTGTAATATAAAAATGGTCTGATGAGACCAATACTCAATGGCTGGCCCCGTAAAAGGTTTTGATAATAATCATAGTTTTAAAAAGAGGCATCTCATGGGGGTGTCCAAGAAATCACATAATCACATTTCATTTGCAAATATAATCGCTTAATCATTAATAATTTTCTAAAAACAAGAGAAACAAATAATCAAAAACAGTCCGTGATTATCAAATAATAATGTTTTTATCCCCCTGGCACATTAGAGTTGACCTTATATGGGTTTGGGAATATTTGTAAGGTCCCATTCGGTTAAATACTCGTAATATCAAGTTGGCTTTCCAATTGTTGATGCGTATCGTTCTCGATGATGGAGGTAATAATACGGTTACGCTTCAAATGCACCAAATGTAATGCATGTAAAAAGCCTAGCATTGTTAGAGGATATTTATTGGTAATGATATATTTATATATACGTACAGTCTTTTCTGTTACAGTAGTAGATTGTAATAGCTATGATGAAACCCAATCCGAAAGAAAATTGAAACATCCACCAAGCCGATGAATTGGTAGGGAATGTGTGGGAACAAATATTCAGAGAAAAGTCATTTGATATAGGTGGGTGAATAGCATATTGAGGTTTCCCTCAAACGCCAGATGTGAACTTTGTGTAGCTTTGCCAAACGGCGTAAGATTATCTGTATAATAAAAATAAAGCTCATATCTTTAAAAAGAAAATTTTGGGGAATGGATGATAAAACATATAGAATTGCAAATTAAAGTGCTTTGTTTGTATTTGGAACGCGTTTCATCAGCAGGGCTATGTTCCTTACACAATAACTGATCTTCTGATTAATGATGAAAACGATTTAAATAGACACGATATAATGTTAACGGTCACTATCACGAATTGACAGATCAATAAGATATATCTGTGTCGAATCTCACAAGCGACATGTATGTCTCTTAGAAATTTCCATAACACAGAAGTGGTCTGACATATAATTTTCCCGATTATATTCCTATTCCAGTGTATGATATTTTGACTGAGTGTGGATTTGCACGGCGGGTTATGCACCTATAGATGAAACCCTTCCCCTGTCAACGAACTATGTCCCGCTCATATTCAAATATATTCGTTTTTGTTTGTTACATTAGTTTGTCGATGTGAAAACTTATAAACTACTGTTTGCCTTTATCTATTGTGTACTACCAAGCACGTTAAAACATTATGCGGAATGAGTGCCAATGAGACAACTGTCCACCCGAGTCAAATCTTGTAAAAGTAAACAATTAGTTGTCAAAGTATGACCATCAACACGGAGTGTTGGATCACTATGAACAGCAAGGCATAAACGGCATGTCTTTTTTATTCCAGTGATGTCAAGAAACGGTATTTAATCAAATGGAAGATAAATTTATTTGACCAGTTGATGTATTGGCTGCAACCGGAAGTGTTCTTTCGGGTCTTCAACTTTAAAATTTGCCTTTAACTGCAATTATAAAATATACTTCCGCTGCAAGGAGCTTTTGATCTCAGCAACTACAATTAATAGCTCATTGATGTACGTAATGGACTATCAAAGCGTTACTTACGAAATTAAATCAATCAAAAAGTATCGAAAGTACCAATTCATAAAGTTTCATTTGATTTACAAAACTTAACTTACGTTGGCCTGTAACTCTCAGTAGGACAGTTGTATGGATCAGTAAGAGCAGAAACATATCAGTTTTTGTTGCAATGTACATCATGCAGGTAAGGTTATAAATTATCTTTTGCTAAAATGAACGAAAGTTACGAACGAAATATAATCTGAAATAAAACAATTTTGAAATATTAAAAGGTCTTTTTTAGCACTGCACGATACAACTAATACATGTTTATATGAAGACGTTGGTAAAATTCATGGCAAACTAAGAACAGATTTCTTAATCTTTTTGATACATGTAAGAAGAGTTTTATAATTGTAAAGAATTATTGTAACTATTGAAAATCGGTCATTGAGCGGAAAGCCTTTTTCGTTATGTTTTTCTTTAAGAGTGTAACTTCATTGTACTTTATTTCAACTAGAATATATTTAAAAGGAAGATGCTTGTTCTCTGTATCGTGGAAATGTATTATTGAATAACATGATACTGTGCCTGTTTCACATGTGCATTCGTCTAGTTGTTTATTACATAAGTAATTTCTCATTGGCACTTATACTACATCTTTTTATATCTAAGTGCAAACTTAATGATTCGTCTAATTCATGAATATCACATACGAGGAAAGATGTCGGAATTATGATTATGACAATTGGAAAGTATCAAATTATATCATTATATTGAATAAAATTCAAATAATTTATGACATGATACTGATAAAAGAGGGACGAAAGATACTAAAGGGACAGCCAAACTCATTAATCGAAGATAAACGGACAACGCCATGGCTAAAAAGGAAAAAGACAAACAGACAAACAATAGTACACAACATAAAAAAACTATAGAATAAGCAACATGAAGCCCACCAAAAACTAGGGATGTTCTCAGGTGCTCCGGAAGGGTAGACAGATCCTGCAGATAAAACACATTTGATTTCGGTTAAAACAAATACAAACAACACATTTTGTCATATCAGATTTTGAAAAGCGTTTTTTACCTTGAATATCAATTATGTCATCATTTTTATAAATTTTCTGTTACAAAACTTTGAATTTTTTGAAAAACTAAGGATTTTCTTATCCCAGGAATAGATTACCTTAGCCGTATTTGGCACCACTTTTTGGAATTTTGGGTCCTCATGCAATGCTCTTCAACTGTGTACTTGTTTGGCTTTACAACTATTTTGATCTGATCGTCACTGATGAGTCTTATGTAGACGAATTGCGCATCTATAATCCTGGTACCTTTGATAACTATTTTACCCCTTTAAACATATTAACCAGGTATAACATGATGAGGCAAATGTGTTTCTTACTAATTTATAATAAGGAAAATCTAAATGTATAAAAAGTAAGGAAATAACCAAGGGAATAATACATTGTCAAACTCTTAAAATTAATTATTCACTATCTTCAGAAATATCCAAACAAATAAAAAGCACTATTAGTTACACATTGTGCAATTGTCCTAATACGAGAATTTATCGGGTCAATAACATTCGTATCGGGTGACCCGATAAATTCCATATTAGGACAATTGAACACTGTGTTACGAATTTATCCTGATTTTGTTATATTACATATCATTATATTCAAATTCAATATTAGGAGAATATCAACCAAACATATTTTAGCTATTTAATCTAAAACTGTGAAAAATTAAAAATATTAGAACTATAAAGCAACTCAAATTTTATCTTTTTCTTGTTAGGTCCATGGTATAAGATAGATAATTCCAATTGACGTAATGAATAAGGGAGATAATTCAAATTAATATATTAAAAAATTGTACTGAAATTTATAAGGACAATATCAGCCAATCAAATTGCGAGAAATTACTCTAAATCAGGATAAAAAAAATTTACAAGTTTACTTTGGTTAATTTGTTTGAAAAACAGTACCTGAAAGACAATTGACATTTTATTTTTATCACGATAAAAAATACAAATTGAAATGTTAAGGTCATTCATATGATTTTTTTGTCAACAATCTCATTCATAATTTCAAACGAACTTTTATCTATTTTTAACTTTAACTATTTTAGCATTTGAAGTTAAGTTAATAGTAAAAAGAACATTTCCTGCTCGATGGATGTTAATACTTTAATACAAAGGTTATTTCGCTTCTTTTGTTGATTAAACACAATAGATATAAAGTTGTAATACAAAAGGGATAATACTGGATTACAGTTCGCACGGAAGAAATTAAATAACAACAGTTCCGAAAGTTAATTCGGAAACTAACTCGTTTTGAATTGTTTTGACAGTATGTACACATATTCTTGTTTTCATGTTCAACCACCAGAATTTTTTAGTTGTTCATTTCTATTATTACCCAAACGGAGCACATGAGATCATCCCGGTATTTGATTGGGTTTGTGTAGCTCTGTTGTCTATGTTGTGTTTTATGTACTGTCGATTATCTTGTTTTCTTTTTCCGCTTTTTTCCACGTCGTTGTCAGTTTGTTTCCAACTTAACAGTTTGAATACCCCTTTAGTTTATTTCGCCTCTCTTTTCTTGCAATTAATGTTGTCTATGATGTGTTGTATGTTCTGTCGATTATCTTTTGTCGTTTTCTGTTTTTTTTCCACGTCGTTGTCAGTTTGTTTCCAACTTAACAGTTTGAATACCCCTTTAGTTTATTTCGCCTCTCTTTTCTTGCAATTAATGTTGTCTATGATGTGTTGTATGTTCTGTCGCTTATCTTTTGTCGTTTTCTGTTTTTTTTTTCCACGTCGTTGTCAGTTTGTTTCCAACTTAACAGTTTGAATACCCCTTTAGTTTATTTCGCCTCTCTTTTTTGCAAGTAATGTACCATCTTTGATCTTTCATTGAAAATAAAAGACCAAATTCCACGGAAGGCATAATACTAGTACTTTCTAAACAAACATATGAGGATGATTTTAGATTGATTAATTTGGGATACATGATACAAATGCATGAATTATCGTTTTAACGTATTTTTCGTACTTTTGGCCTTTTATAACTCATAAATTCTAGCGGAACTGTTCATGCTGATTCTTCTGTAGACGAACCGAGCGGTCTGGCGTACATAATTTTAATTCACGTCTATGATGAGTTTATAAATACTGAAAATCAATAAAACAGCAGCATGTGAATGATCCCTACCTTAATATTGGAAATTAATTTACTTTATCGAACATTAAAAAAGGGTATTTTTTTTATCTAATCATGATGACGAAGAATCATTTACGATGTTTTGATGTTATATTTGTTATTCTCGAGGGATTTTGTCTGATGCTTGGTCCATTTCTGTGTGTGTTAGTTACATTGTAGTGTTGTGTCGTTGTTCTCCTCTTATATTTATGCGTTTCCCTCAGTTTTACTTTGTTACCCCGATTTTGTTTTTTGTCCATGGATTTATGAGTTTGAACAACGGTATACTACTGTTGCATTTATTTACGACAGCGGGAAAATTCCATTTTCATATTTTATCATACATACTTTAAAATATAATAATATTTAATATTATATCTTCCTATCATATAAAACAAAAATCTTATACATCATACATTTGTAACCTGTCAATATTTAATTTCTAATGTGTATAAAACATTTACTTTCAACATGTTTATGGTACACAAGAATCATAATTTGAGAACAGATATTATTATTCAATACTTATCACGTATGCTTTAATTAATCAAAAGATAATAATTCAGTATTTAATAAAAGAAACTTACCTGGAACAATTAAGACATCAAAAGTAAAAGGAAGTATATTTGTATACTTTCCAAATAAAACTTACCTAATGTAACAGAACTGAAAGTGACCGTTTTGTAAAAGAAATAAACACATGCCTTTTTAAATTACCTTTACAACATGAGACAAATCTCTACAAGAGACCAACATGACACATTGATTAACTACAGATCACCATACGGCCTTCAACAATGAGTAAAGCCCATACCGCATAGTCAGCTATAAAAGGCCCCGCATTGACAATGTAAAACAATTCGAACGAGAAAACTAACGGCCTTATTTATGTACAAAAAAATTACAAATCAAATATGTAGCACATGAACAAGCGACAACCACTGAATTACAGGCTACTGACTTGAGACAAACACATACATACATAATGTGGCGGGATTAAACATGTTAGCGGGATCCCAACCCTCCCCCTTATTTGGGACAGTGGTATAACACTACAACATCGATATTATTCAATTCAGGGAAATTTTCGCAATATATACTTTTAGTCTCAAGGTATGTTGTAGTTTGTGGGTATTATCATGTAGGTGGAGCATTTGTTTGAGTTATAAAACAAATAAATACAAAATTGAATCTTTGAAACTATAAATTATTTCTAATATACATTTCTTTATTAAATTTAAAATTTTTAAGTATACAGTTTTTCTCAAATTGTTAGGTTACAGATATTTGTTAATTCTTTTGTACACTTTCGTGATGATCACTCATTTATTGTGTACGATATCCTTGTACAAATATGGACATGTGGTTTCATTGAAAATAAGGCAACTACCCATCAAAATCATAATGAAACAATTAATGAAATAAAATTATGACAGACACAAACCAACCACAACCACTGAAGTACAGGTTCTAGATCTAGGACATGTACATATATAATATTGTTGGATTAAACATGTTGGAACCCTCCCCTTAACTTTGTAGATTTGAGCTGAGTCTTTCGTATGTGTAACAAAATTGTGACGTATACAATTTAAGTTCTGGCCTCTATGATGAGTGTATTTGACAGTGGGTTACAGTACAACACATGCAGCATATAAGACTAAATTATAAAAATTAGTTAAAAAGGGCTCAGCTCATAAGATCGACCTAGCTGAAGTACGGACTCATGACGTGTAAAACATATCGTCGCTGGGCTTCTAAAATGTTGTAAATTACAAATTTTTCAAGAAAAAAATATCTCACAAACAGGCTTTGAAAATGTTGGCAAAATACATGCTTCCAAAATGTCGTATGTAAACTTGAACATTTTTGTAAATAGCAGTGAAATAATGACTTTGACATTTCTGGATTATCCAAGAACTTAAATTATTTTCACAGAAATAAAGAAATGTACAATTATTTTTTTCCCAAAGCCATTCTACAACGATTTTCAAGTTTTCATACACCATTTTGGAAGCAAACTTTACAAACAACTGACATTGGCAATTTTGTAATATGTCTTATTTCACACATTTTGATTGGTCTAACTGCATGCTATTTTGTAATACCAAAGATTTCCTCCCGCCCAGACCATTGGTGTTGAAAAGTGTTTTTAGCCAAAAAAGTCATATACGACATTTTAGAAGCCTAGCAACGATATAGAGTATGGTGGGATTAACATTATTGAAGTCACCTAGTCACTAGGCGACCTGGGAAAGTGATGTTAGAGTATAACAAAAGAAAACAAAATAAACACTACTTAAAAAAAGATTTTCTAATCCAATGAAAATAAAATAAAAACATATAACAAAAAATACAACCGAATTTTGGAAATTAGTCACCTCCACACTTAGTCCATTTTATTTCTATTTAAATATGTTTGCTTGTCATGTTTCGGAATTTTTGTCAGATTTTCGAAATCCTCTGATTTTATACATTTGAACGCCTTAAAAAAATTTTGCCCATAGACCCCCATTTTTCTTTTTATAAATCTTTTACATGTATAATCATATGCCATTTGTAAAAGTCTTATAAAATCTTTTTTTTTTAATAGTTTTTGGGAACTTTAACTGGTCAATGATAAAGCTATGAAAAATCAAGAGAGAACATTTTCCCACCAAAATTCCAATGGCTGATATCTCGAAAACAAGCATTTTGACCCCTATATTTTTTTTGGCTTTTTTGATTCCTCAATTATTCCCCTATCAATATATACTTTTGTTATGGAAAGCTATTTATTTTGAAACTGAGCAGCGAACTTCCTTAAATGGCAAACAATTCATCTTTTTCAATCCTTTAATAACCCCAGCCCCCATCTCATGCCCATGTACTTAAAACTGTTTCCGTCACTTTGCTCTGTTATATTATAACACTCTATCAACTTAAATCTTACAACCTAAATAGTCAATGGAAATGTACTTATCAAGTGGAAATCGTAATGTAAATATATGCAGTGTCTAGAATCTTTTTACTGAACAAATTATTTTAACCGTACTGAATATTTTCTATTTTAATTATTTTGTAGTGTGAAAAGCTCTTATGGAAAGTACTTAGGAGACATACAATACATTCAGGGCGGAATGAGAAACCATTATGAGGAAATGTTATGAGTATAAGTTTATACTTTGTAATTATATGTTATGTTAAAAAAAAAAATTTGATTTTGTTTGAAAAGGGAAGAGGTGGTGTGAGTTTGCACTTAATTAGAAATAAAATAAATATTGGCGTAAACTTTAAAAAATTATTTGTTACAGCTAAAACAAAACCTACACATCTAAAACCTACACACAAAAAACGCTACGGTTAACCAATAACCGGATTTTTAAACTGATGTTATATTTTTAGACATAATGAATATCTTACTTCCTGTTGAATTTGAATTAAAGATGATAGTTGTCTTGATACAAGGTATGTCTTTTTGTTACTTATTTTGTGAAATATCATGAAGTAAATTTGTTAAAATATGCTTGTCTTAAAATTGAGAATGGAAATGGGGAACGTGCCAAAGAGACAACAACCCGACCATATAAAAAAAAACAACAGCAGATTTCCAAATTGTACACAAGAAACTAATATTAAAATAATACAAGACTAACAAAGGCCAGAGGCTCCTGACTTGGGACAGGCGCAAAAATGCGGCGGGGTTAAACATGTTTGTGTGATCTCAACCCTCCCCTATTCATCTAGCCAATGTAGAAAAGTAAACGCATAACAATACGCACATTAAAATTAAGTTCAAGAGAAGTCCGAGTCTGATGTCAGAAGATGTAACCAAAGAAAATAAAGAAAATGACAATAATACATAAATAACAACAGACTACTAGCAGTTAACTGACATGCCAGACCCAGACTTCAATTAAACTGACTGAAATAATTTCATCATATGAACTTCAGGCACAATCCTTCCCGTTAGGGGTAGTCTATGTTCATCCATTAAGTGTAATATTTCATAGCATTTAATATCACTTGTAGTGTACTATTAATACCCAAGGTTACCAAAAGCCAAGAAGTGAGTTCTTTGGTATTGACATAATTTGTTCGTGTCTAAACTGTAAAGGAAATGAGTTTAAACTACCTGAGGTACAGTTGACCGTTGATGAACCTGGCTACTATATTTAGGTCACGTATGGTTATATAGCTCTGATTTTGGTTAGAACCCTATACATCTATTTTTCTTAGCACACCTGATAGTGTGATATTTTTAAATTGTTAAAGATTGTATGTAGAAACTATGGGCAAAGTTATCTTAGGCAATGCTAACTTGTAACTATTTGGCTTTTAAATCTACCTTTTTTGGTCATATAATCAAGCACTAAAAAGTGAAATAACAAAAATACCAAACTCTAAGTAAAATGCTACACGGGGAGTCCCTTATCAATAACAAATTAAAAGCGCAGAATTAAAACGAATGTAAAACAGCTGTAATATTCCTGACTTGGTACAGGCATTATCTTATGTAATACATGGTGAATTGAAACTGGTAAAACCTCTAACTTGTATGACAGTTGCATACTTTTCCTTAATGTAAGGGATATAAGCCGAGGACAGTCCATTCTATTAAATATTGAACAGGTATGAGGCTTACTTCTTGCTTAAAACATTGTTTAACACGTCAAAAAGGTATAAAAATGTAAGCAAATACAAACTTTTTTTACGATTTATTTTCATCAAGTGTGAAAATTGTTTTGTGAATAAACGTCTTTACATTAAATTTTATCCTACATGTTGGCCCCTTTAAACAGTAGCTCACATTGAACAATAGACGGAAAGAAATTACAGCTGAAAATACATTTGTAAACCACATGTATTGCTAAATAGATATAGGAAGATGTTGTATGAGTGTCAATGATACAATTCTCCATCCTAATAACAATTTAAAAAAGTAAACCATTATAGGTCAAGGTACTGCCTTTAACACAGAGCCTTGGCTCACACCGAACAACAAGCTATAAAGGGCCCCAAATTTACTAGTGTAAAACCATTCAAATGGGAAAACAAACGGTCTAATCTATATAAAAAACGAGAAACGAGAAACAAGAACAACGATACTTGAAGATTAAGACACAGCGTATGCGTATTATGATTTTTGTGTGCGCAAGGACTATTCTAAATATTTTCCGTGAACACCTTTACAAGCGTTTTGTGTATTAAAATGGACAAAGACAATGGAAGTTTATTCTTAATGCAAAAACTTCGGATTAAAATCAAATGTGTATTCAGATATATTCGATTTCAGTGTGGATTACAAAGAGGATATTAATAACAGCTAATTATAATAATGGCAAGTTAACTATTTCAAATATGACGTCACTTGGCGTTGTGGTTTAAACATATTCGGATGTGTCTACATATTGTGTTGCAAATGTCTGGTTATGTAATTTATTTCAGTTGTTTCCTGTAATTAGTTAATATTTCAGTTCTATCATGTACAGCTTTTGTTTATTAATTTTATAAATTTACTGTTTGCAAAAGTATAAATTATTCTAAATGATAAGGATGTTCTGGTAACTAACAGAAAACCCTGGCCGTTTTTGGCACAACTTTTTTAATCTTTTAGTCCTCGATGCTGTTCGACTTTGTGCTTGTTTCGGCTTTCAAACTTTGTATCTGGGCATCACTAGTAAATCTTGTGTGTATAAAATGCACTTCTGGCGTATTAAAATTTTCAACTTGTTGCCTTTTGTTGGCTGTTGTTCGTGTGTTTCTTTGTCAATTGTATTCTCCAATTTATTCATATTGTAGTCCTGTAGTCTTGAGTTGTCATCTTAATGTTATATTTCACATGGCTATACAAGGGGAGGTTTGGCATGCCACAAAACCAGGTTCAACCCGCTATTTTTTTCTTTAAAAATGTCCTGTACCAAGTCAGGAATATGGCCATTGTTTTATTAAAGTTCGTTTCTGTATGTGTTACATTTTAACGTTGCGTCGTTTGTTTTCTCTTATTTTTGAGTGTAAATTCACATTGCGATAAGACGTGTCACGGTACTTGTCTATCCCAAATTCATGTATTTGGTTTTGATGTTATATTTGTTATTCTCGTGGGATTTTGTCTGTTGCTTTGTCCGTTTCTGTGTGTGTTACATTGTAGTGTTGTGTCGTTGTTCTCCTCTTATATTTAATGCGTTTCCCTCAGTTTTAGTTTGTTACCCCGATTTTGTTTTTTGTCCATGGATTTATGAGTTTGAACATTAGTATACTACTGTTGCCTTTGTTGCCTTTATATATATTTAATACATTTCAAAATGTAGCCATATTCTTTTAGATATTTGTTTCTTCTGTGGTTTTATTACTTACTAGGTGAATGAAAAACAAGTCATGTGAAGACAGGTTCACGTTGAACCATATCAAGTGCACCATAGTCGATTTTAATTACAATGTATAATTAATATGTATAAATGAAGAGATTACAATGTTCAATCATTTGAAATTCTTTTGTTCATCGGAATTTTCAAAAGACTATAGTTTTCCTCAAACGATACAACATGAAAAATCCCCCCTTTTCTGTTTTTCTTTCTGTAAGGTCGTGTCGCTCTACTTTCGTTTATTTGTGTTTTGAATTCCCTTCTGTTTGTTTTTAATGTTACCGAAACATAATTTTGTCTCTCGATTTCCTTTCGCAAAACACTCTTTCTTATTTTCTATTATAACATAAAACGTTCACTGCGAACAAAGTTCGAATCGGACACACGATTGATTTATTTAACAGATATCAAGCGGTAGCGTCTTCCTTTATTCTGCTTCCTATATTAACACATTCATTAGCGAAGTGTTGTATTATATTCATATAAAAACAAGCAATCATATCAGACTTAAAATATAACAACTTGTAAATCAACCCCGAAACCTAAATCAATTCATTTATTGATTGTTGGTTGCTTAATGGCCAGTGACAAATATTTCAATCATGTTCAGAACGAAAAACCTCAATTTATAAAAAAAAACTATTGTAGTTCCCGAGTTCATGATGCAAGTTCTAAATTTGCACTTTGTACACAGGATGGGGTAAAGGTTGTTTATTGGCCTTGTATCATGTGCATTACGTTATTTTAGTGTGTAGATCGAAATCGAATTTTTAAGATTTATTAAAAACGTACAGCTACACCCACACAGTATCGCCCACTAGGCTGTTTCTGTTCAACTAATGATTTTTGATGCCCACGTTCTATCTTTGGAATATTTTGTTCCTGAAAACACACATGAACAATAGTAGTCCAGAGATACACACGGAGACATAAGCAAACACAAAAGTGTATATGCTGTTAGCTTTAAAACACATATGCAAGATAAATATATCTTTCTAGATTTGTTTGAATCAGGTCTTGTTTATAATGCAATAAATTTATATTTCGATAACAAAATTATTACAGTTTTATCAATTCCAAAAGGAATTTTAGATTGCAGCCACTGTTGAGGAATTTGGATAAACTTATTCTAGTCAACAACTAATAGACACATTGACAACATTTGTTTTTGATGAACAGAATCGCTCAGTCAGATCGTACAAAATTCTTCAAGACTTCATGATAAACATATATAATAAAAAGTATATCAAATGCATTACGTTTCTTTTTTTCGTTCATTTTAGAGTATCATTAGCTGTTATGGTACCCGCTGGGTGAAGATTTTAACTACAGCTGATATGTTATTACTATTACTCAGTCACACAGCTATACTACTGACGGTTACAGCCCAACGTATGTTACTCTTCCATAATTAATTGATACATCCAATGTTTATTCATTCCAAATGCTGCCTCATCTAAACCATAAACAACGGTTTATATTATTATATTATCCATTATAAACAGAGGCCATTGTGTAAGACCTTCAACACTTTTGACTATTTTGTGAAAGTTTTTATTAGTGAAGGAAATCGTTTTGCTAGTATCATGTAGGGTTTTAAACCATAAAAATCGGAAAGACAAGTCAAAATCTTGTAATACAATTTTTACATTTACCATGAAACATATTTATATAAAGTAGTTTTTCATTGGTTGTTAAGGTCGTACGATTGCTTGCAATTATTTACATCCACTTCATTTGAACTTTGGTGGATAGTTGTCCTTTTTTATATCATCTCTTTAAAGAAGTTTTATATATTACCTCTTATTTAAGGTAGATCATAAGTATAGACTTTTTGAGACAGAATTTTCTTATAATTTGCCAAAATGAAGATTTTACTATGCTTCTATCAAAATATATAACAAAAAGTATGTGTCACCGTGCTATCTTTCATGCTATGAGTCGTTGAAAATTGCTTGAATTTGGTTAGATTGTTCATGAAAAAACCCATTTGTGTGCATAGAAAAAAAATCTATGTAATAGAATTTTGAAATAAATTGTGAGAACATTGGTTTTTTATATGTTTTAAGAAAATAAAAATAAAAAATGGTGTCACCGAACTCGTTTAAAAATTAAACAATTCTCCATTTGTCCAGTATAAATATTGTACTAAAAGAGTTATTCCCCTTAATTGGCTCATTTGAAAAAATGATTCTAAAAACAAAAATAAATGATATTTGTTTGAATATTTTGAATAAAACAATAAATCACCAAGTTTTCTTTAAATAAATAAACAGTCTAACCATTAAATTGCAAACTTGTCTCCACATTTGCAGATGAGGGCAAATAACTAGACCAATTTTGTACTATGATTGTGCAATCCAAGATGGAGGTATACCATGAAACTACCTAAATACGTTAATTTTACTGAATTGTGCACTCTGACAACATTTTATTCAATTACAAAATGTTTTGCATATATAAAAAGCTTCATGATTAAAACACTGTATCACGATAATTTCTTTATCAAAATTTAGATTCTCACTGTTTATTTATTTCAAACAACTAAAGCGCAAGAATAATGAGTATTTTGTATTCGTAAGTCTCACGTCTTGAAAATGGTTAATTTCGGGGGAAAATTCATAAATAAAACTTTTGGTTACAAATGTTACATGCTCCATATCTTAAAATCAATAGAAAGCAGATGAAGATCCCTAAAACATAATCATAACAAGTGTCTGAAGCGTTTTCTGATTTTTTTTTATAATGGATACACTAAATGAGCTGAACTGGAAAACAAACATCAATTGCGATAACGAATTTTGGAACACTATAGGAGTTTCACCGGGACCACACCACTCTTTAATTGGCTAGTGTTCTCTCTTATCGTACAGTTATGGGAAGGAACATATTCAAAGTAATGTTACCAGTGGCGGCTGGTGTTCAAAACTGTATAAATATAAAATGTTTGGTGACAGTTATTTATTCGAGTCAGATAGTAAATTGGATTTTACAATGACGTGTTTGAACAATAATTGGTCTAATCATAAGGCTTCTTAATGATATGTTTCTTTCACCTTAGATCAGTTTAACAACGGAACAACAGAAACACTGAATTGCAACAAAACAAACGCCAACATACATAGACTGTCAAACGCGTCTGGCGTACTAAATTGTTTTCCTGGTACCTTTGATAACCATTTAGACTTTTTTTTGTCTAGTTAAAAAAATAAAATAAACATAACTTTGGATGTTATTTGCTAAGTAATAAGTTTTGCGTCACAAAAATTATTTATTACATACCATGCTTGTTTTTTTCTAGATTAAAGAAAAACTTAAAATTAGATCATAACTGCTAAATTAGATTTGACCTTAAGAATGTTCGCTTGTCATGTTTTGGAATTTTTGTCAGAATTTCGGAATCCTCTTGTTTTATCCTTTTCAATGCACTAAAAAAATTGCCCATTGACTTCATTTCTCTTTTTTCTTTTTCTTTTTTCCCAAAAACACATTCGGACCTGGTACATCATAGAAACAAGACATTTTCTGCTTTACTGTATTTTTAACAAGGCAGAAATATTATAAGTAACAGAAATATGATCTTCTTTTTTTTTCACTACGTACTTTACAGATAACCTGACACCGTTTGGTACAGCTACTCAAAGTTCTACTCAATCAATTGGATTTCCTCAAAATGCAATAAAACCACCTGTATCAAATGCGTTTGCCCATGAAATTTGTTCACACACAGGCATAACCACCAGAACACCAGCTTGGTGGATGTTTCAATTCTCTTTCGGAATTGCCTACATCACAGATATCACAATCTATTACAGGGAAAGCTGTAAGTATATATTGACAGGAGATACATTGGGAAATAATATACTATTTTCACCTTAATATTCTTGTCTTTATGACAGGTTTCTTTTGTAAAAAAACCACGTAGACCCCAGCTGGATTGAAATTTTGTATATGCACCAAACGTGCGTTTCGTCTACAAAAGACTCATCAGTATTTCAAAAGTGTAAAGTTTTGTGAACAGTTAATTCATAATCATTACCAAAAAAAAATGATAATTCATGTCAACACAGATGCGCTAACTACTGGCTGGTAATACGCGCTGGGAATAAAAACTCCAACAGCAGTGGCATTGACCCAGTGGTTGTTAATAAAATCATCCTAGATACCAGGATATCATCAAGCGTCTGTCGGTAGTTTTGTTGTACAACTTAACATAAAATTTTATTGTAACACAATCATCTATGTGTAACTATGCATCAAAATCGGAAATAAGCTTTTTCAAGCATCGTAGGCTGATTAAAATGAAAAAAAAAAGATAGAAGGGTTATGATTAAGTACACCAAATGCGCATGCGTCCTTTTACGACCATCAGTGACAAATCAAAACGTCAGGTCGGAAAGGAAATCAACAATCACTGAAAACTAAAATTCCAAAATAATGTGTACAATCATAAAACATGACGGGTGCACATGTTATTTTTTTTGCCAATGTGGTTTAATTTTCGAATTGATTTACCCTTTCGTTCGCCCGAAAGGTATGTTCATTGCATGAAACACAAATGAACAGTCCTGTAGTAAATGCAACAAAATTGTAGAGAATTCACGACAGAAAGATATTTGAAAATATAAACTATACATTAATTCCGACTTAGGAGATTATTTCGAGTTGAAGTGACAATTTAAGGCCAAACAATCATTTACCAATGTTACATGTAAGTGTAAACATAGATAGTTAGGGATTACATTTGACTAATTCAAAAGCCAATCCAAATGACGGTTATATTTGCAGTGAAGATCTCGTTGTATGAAGACTTGTACATGTTTATATCCTATCCTACTATTTATTTTTACGCACATCACAGAGTTTTACTGTATGTCAATGTTAAGGCGAAACTACACTTAGTTCACCCGTTCGTTCGTTTTAGATTGTTTCAATCATAATAATATTTAAATATCACACAGTACAGACAGGAAAGAATGGATATAAGGAAATAAACTCATCATAAATACCAGGATTGAAATTGTATATTTACGCCAGACGCGCGTTTCGTCTACAAAATTTACATATTGAATGGTGTCGTATCAAAGTATTCCTTGATTCATGATTTTTATAAGATTCACAATTTTATTTCTTCTTCAATTTATTGTATATCAATTTAGATTTTTTTGTCTGTAATTTTATTACAGTTGCGCATCGCATGGATGGATTTAAGTTATATGTGACAAATACATCAACCATTCCACCTGATGGTTATCTTTGCTATGAGGATCCTGATCCAGGTTTGCCAAACATCACACAAACTATTCCATGTAACCAGCTTGGACAATATGTCATTTATTACGATACTAAAAATGACAGTAGTTATGGGCCTATAATTGAACTTTGTTACGTTGCCATTAATGGTGAGTAAAGTATCATTTATATATATTGTCTTTTAACTTTCTACATGTACATTTGTAATGCTTTCAAGTGCGCTTATCTAAACTATACCAGTCTCTTTGTTGTATTGGAACGTATAGTATACGGTTTCGAATACCTAGGTTTTGCTCAGGAGGTTTTGTTTTTAATCAAGTAGGTCAGATTGCACTTGAATAAAATAACAACAATGTTTTTTTAATTTTCTAATTGTTTTTTTTCTTTTTCTAAATAGCTTATAACAACAACGAACAAAAAAAATGATATTAAAGGATACATCTTTATATATATATATATAACATATATCTTAATGTTTTCAAAACTGCCTTGTCCCGATTCCTTAGCAGTTAGCTATTAAAGGAAGGCAACAGTAGTATAATGTTGTTCAAAAGTAAAAAAAAGATCGAGGGAAACAGAATCTGAGCTACACACTATTACCGAGAAAAACAAATCAACAATATTAAAGAGGAAGACAACGGAACAACAGAAACACTGAATTGCAACAAAACAAATGCCAACATAAATATAAACGAACTATTTGATAACAACTTCAATATTCCGGACTTTGCTCAAGACATTCTAAGAACATAAATGGTTGGTTGAACTATGTTTTATGGCTGGCCAAACCTCTCGCTTTCATGGCAATGTTAAAACATATCGCTAAAATGGCAACACTGCGTGACAAAAATACTACACACAAAAACAAAACACTCAGCACAAAGAAACATACATTGTCAAGTAAAAATGTCTTATGGACAATGTATGATAAAAAAAATCCCACTATCATGATTTACAAATTGGTTTTCTATGTTCATTGTTTAAAAAAAGCGTTGACCTATGATATTCAAATTGATGTTGATATATTTTTGCATTCTTATTACCCATAAATCATGGAGATTTTTTTGTTTACAGGTTGCCGAAAAGGTTTTTGGGGAAATAACTGCGAGAAAGTGTGTTCTACATATTGCGTTGATCAACATTGCTACCCTGGAAATGGGTCTTGTATTTTTGGATGTAATAGTGATTACTGTTTGAATGATATTTGCAATAAATTTACCGGTATTTGTACCGATGGTTGCAAGAAAAGACGAACAGGAGACTATTGTAACAAATGTAAGTAATTTTGGATATACATATCGTGAAAAATCATTACACACTTAGACTGCGATATTTGGCAATCTACCGAAAAAAGTGACCCCAATAGGGGGTTGTTTTTTTGGGGGAGGATGACTAGGTACTAAACATCGAAAGGAAGAATAAATGGCTTTGAGGTCAATCAAAGTTTACATTTTATAATATGAAATCAAAACCATTATACAGCATGTTGAAGAAACATGCTATTCGTTTTCTTGAGTGTCAAACTTCATCAAGAATGAAAAAGAACCATTGCCTCGCAACGGATTAAGAATAATATATTAGTTTATCATGCTTTGAATCCACAAAAAAAAAACGCGATGAAAAAATAAAGACCGATTAAAATAACATAAAGAAAATATGATACGTTTATTAATTTTACTGATTAGACTTGTTTAGACTATAAACGACAAATATCTTAATATATACAGCTATGAAAGTGAAAGTTGGTTAATAGACTTTAACTGTTTACATGAATTATTATAAACAAGGATTAAATTATCAATCAACGAAAGATTTCGAAATACTAAGAATTTTTAACCCATGGAAAAGATTACCTAATTGAATTTGACAAAATCTTTCATAATTTGGAGTTTTCAAGTGCTAGCATCTTCGTACTTTTTTGGTCTTTTAAAGTTTTTTGAAACGAACGTAAGTCTTTTTAGACAAAAGAATGTCTGGCGTACAAAAATTTAATCCTGATATCATTATTGAGTTTATTTGAATATTTTTCCTTTTAAAGAAATAGTCAACATGTTTTGCTTTGTTCGAAGAAATATTTTGTTTTTGGTTCATTTAATTTCCAAACACATTACCACAAAGGGCAGCCCGTATTAATCTATCAAAAAGTCTCTACAAACTTGAAAAAAATCCAACCCAAATGATTTCTTTGTTAATTTAAGAAAACTATTGTTCCTTCTGTTTTTCGTCACAGATAACTTGGCATATGACAGTTCAGTTCTTATAAATCCAAACAGTAGTTACCCAGGTAGTCTAGCAAAGGATGGAAACAAAATATCATGTGTTAGAACAAAAGGTCCTACCGTTTCATTTCAAGTCGACCTTAAAGAAGAAAGCATTGTAACAGGAGTGTACATACTGTTTGGGGGTAAGTTAGTTAAACAGTCTATATTTGACTTTATTACTGAACTGACTATGCTCATATTTAATTGAATACTATAGTTAATATCTTTGATGTTGAAAGGCTTCTATTTGAGTTAAATGTTTAATTATTTCTTGGTTTAATTTTATCCATATTACCAAAATGCACTAGTTCAACTTAAAAAAGGCAACAGTAGTATACCGCTGTTCAAAAGTCAATTGATAGAAAATGAATCCGGGTTACAAACTAAAACAGAGGGTAACACATCAACTATAAGAAGAGAACAACGAAATAACAGAACATAGAAGTGCAACAAAAAAACAAACATGCGTCAACACGGAGTTTTAACTCGAATCGAACAGAAGGCTTTAAAAAAAGTCTTGAAAATGACTAGTGTTAAACCATTCAAACGGATAAACCAACGGTCTAATCTATATAAAAACCAGAATCGAGAAACACTTATGAACCGCATAAACAAACGACTACTACTGAACATCAGACTCCTGAATTTGGACAGGTGCAAACAATTGCAGCGGGATAAAATGTATTAAAAGGTACCAACCTTCACCCTAACTGAAACAATAGTGATATATCACAACATAGAAAGACACACTAATATATCAATTGGAATGGCTTTACTAAATCAAAATAGATATTAACACAAATGTACATACACTGAACGAATGGATTAGATCTATGATACAATGTAAATACAAAATCAATAAATTAAGGGGCGAATAATTAAAGTAACAGTAATATATCGCTGTAAAATGTTAAAGAATTTCCGGAAAACAACAATAACCTTGTACAAAAAGCCACAATTTACAAAAGTATGCATAGGTTAATGAAAATAATTTTGTTGTTAGGTATATGAAGAAATGAAATATTTTTACACAATATATACTTTTGATGTTGTTAGTACAAAGACGTTAAAATTCATAGTAACAGCGAACACTTGTCAAAGCTGGTATATAGACCAGATATAATCGTGAATAAGTAAACATAACCTAACAAAAGAGCATTACATATATTATTAACAGGTTTTTATTAACCAATAAAAATATTAAAAGAAGTACAATCTTCTTAAAGACTGGTATGCTGATTTTCATTGGGTGAAACCACGAAATCAAACATTTACGGACACATGTTTTTCCTCAATCAACGAAAAATGGTTTGCACAAAAATTAATAAAGCAGCAGTATATTGGTTTTGCTAGTCTGCAACGTTTGATGCTTCTTTTTGCAGAACATAATACAAAGGTCGGTAGTCATACCCTTTATGCATCAAATACAAGCAATTCTTGGAACACTGGGACAATTTTAAACGAAGACCATTTTTTGCCTTCACAAATCAACGTTAGTGCCGTTTTCAGATATTTGACTTATGAACCTCCAGTTCAGGATACATCTTCAGAACTTGAAGTTTGTGAAATTGGAATTATTGGTAAGATTTTTTTTTGTCAGAAAAAAATAAGAATAATTGAATGCAATAAGATGGTGTGTTTTAATGGAAAGAAAGTAAGAGCATTCAAAACTCTTTTGGGTTATTCAGTTTTGATTCAGCTCAGATTACTAAATTATCGAAATAGGTTAATAACTGTTATTTTGTTTACATGTCAACATATATTTGTTCTATGAAAAGTGCTTATTCGCCTACTATAGTAAACTGTAATAATTGGTTATTCGTATTATTAGTAAATACCGATAATTTAACTATTTGAGTTACTATATATGAATTTTAAACAGTCAAAATAGGATGAACGGATTATATAAACCGGAGGATAAATATAATACAAGCCCATAAGAAATAAATATAAAAAGTCTTAACTGAAATGAACGTTCAAACCTTTGATTGCGTTTTTATACGTGTGCATGTAACACATTTCGTTATAAAAAGGTCTAATACAGCACTTACAAAATTTTCTAAAAGACCAAGGCGTGAAAAAATATTTTAGCAAAACGCATTTTATTAGCAGGTCGAACAACTGAAGTTCTTAAACCCTGCTGACTGCCATTGACAATTGCCAAAAAAAAAAAAATAGATCACAAGGTGTACACACAAATGGATCTCTTTATCAATTTAATACCAAGTAGAAAAAAATAAACTTGCGGCAAAGATGGTAAACCACGACATGAGGTGCTTTTTTTTTTTACACCATATCCGGATTTTGACAATTAATGTCTCTTCAGTGATGTTAGGAATCAAAAAGTATTAGAAGGACATTAAATTTACCTACATTTAGGATATACTCTTGAATTTTAAAGAGTCAAAATAGGATGAACGGAATATATAAACCGGAGAAAAAATATAATACAAGCCCAAACGAAATAAATATAAACAAGCTAAAGTGCAAACAACGTTCAAACCTATGATTGCGTTGGATAAAAACAGCAATTTTTATACATGTGCATGTAACAAATTTCATTGTAGAAGGGGCTAAATACAGCACAAACAACATTTTTCAAAAGACCAAAGAGTGAAAGAAAATATTTAAACAAAACGCATTTGACTAACAGGTCGAACAACTGAAGTTTTTAAACCCTGCAATTCATATATATTTAAATTGATAGATTTACAAAGCGGGATATATTAATCAAACTAATAGCCTATAGCTATGGGATTAACGATTGCATTATGATACCAAAACTATAATGAAACTGAAACTTTAAATGTTTTGTGTGCCCGATGCACATTTTAATCAACAGGTATGCATAACAGCAAATATAATGATAACAAGGGCTGTATAGACAAAGCAAATACCAACAAGATAGTTAAACCATATAACACGTGTTAAGTATGGTAAGATCACCAAAGTCGAAAGCAGTTACAAAATAAGCTTTTAATAATTAATTATTTTATCAATCATGGAAATGTTAAATAACAAAATTATTCAAGTAAAATTGTGAATGGAAATGGGGAATGTGTCAAAGAGTCAACAACAGCCGTAGGCCACCAATGGGTCTTCAATGCAGTGAGAAACTTCCGCACCCGAAGGCCACCAACGGGTCTATAATGCAGTGAGAAACTCTCGCACCCGAACACGTCCTTCAGCTTGCCCCATAACACATATGTTTACTAGTTCAGTGATAATGGACGTCATACTGAACTCCGAATTACACAAAAGAAACTAAAATTAAAAATCATACAAGATTAACAAAGGCTCCTAACTTGGGACAGGCGCAAAAATGGGGCAGGGTTAAACATGTTTTTTGATATCTCAACCCTTCCCCTATACCTCTAGCCAATGTAGAAAAAACACACGCACGACAATACGCACAGAAAAACTAAGTTTAAGAGAAGTACAAAATATAACGACAAAAGTTTAAATGGAAAAGAATCTGATCAAAATGATGTCACATCGCTTTAGATTAATGAAAAACATATTCGTTGACTTTAAATTGTTTTGATAAGAGTGTCATTGATAGTTAAGAATGTACAATACCAAAATTTAACACCACTTTCAGGTCTACTGTCCTATATCGTGGCGGTCAGTCTTTTTATTTGTGGAGAAAGCCGGAAGTGTCGGAGGAGAAACATTGACCTTTGATAAGAAAACTGACAATCCTAGTCAATTAAGATTGCTGCCGAGTACAAGTGTCGCATGCGGGGAATTGAACTCTCAAATTCAAGTGTTGACAGGCTTTTTATACGGAATTATTTAGACCATACGGTCGACAAGGCCCCTAAGACCATTATGAGTATAGTCAAAGTCTGGTAAATGACGAACGTCGAAGTAAATAGAAATAAATGATTCTTTTAAGATTATACTGAAATTTAAACGAAATGGTATATAACATCATAAAATCAATGTAGTTGTAATTGATAAACTATGTGGTGCTACTTAAAGACGTGATGTTCAACAGTAAGATGACATTCTTAAAGAATTGACTGCTTTTTTTTTTAAACAATTAATTTTACTTTATAGACATACTTCATACTAGAATCTCTTATGAAGACTATCAATAATCTGGCATGAACTTTAAACCTCGCCGAGGCTATATTGGGTTTCTTTAGAAGCGTTATTTTCCCAGTTTGTGTTTATCATTACTTCCCCAATATTAGTTTTTAGTATTGAATGTTTTTCGCCAATACACTGTTGCTATTTCGATTCGAATTTCCTCTTCACCTTTTCTGCTTCGCCTTTCTCGTTCACTACTAACGGCTAGTTGTTCTTTGTTCATTTATGTATCAATGTCAATTTGCTTAGTTTCTTTTGTTACCCATTTTGATATCGGACTAGGACTCCTTTTAAACTGAGTTTTAATTTGTGTATTGTTATGTGTTTCTTTATTCTACATAGGCTACAGGTATAAGGTGAGGGTTGAGATCTCACTAAAAGTGTTTAATCCCGCGCATTTTTGCGCCTGTCCCAAGTCAGGAGCCTCCGGCCTTTGTAAGTCTTGTATTTAAACTTTTTTTGTTCATTTATATGTTTTGGAGTTTAGCGTGAATTAGTTCACAATTTTATTTAGGGGCTGGCTGAAGACCACCTCCGGGAGCGGAATTTTTCTCGCTGCGTTGAAGACCTATCGGTGGCTTTCGGCTGTTGTCTGCGCTTTGATCGGGTTGTTGTTTCTTTGACATATTGCCCATTTCCATTCTAATTTTTTTTCTATTTTCTTTTTCTTAATTTTAATTTAAATTTTTGACATTTTCTGCTAATTCATACTTTTTGATAGAGGTAAGTGTGAGGTATGAGAGACTGTGACAGTACCCTTCAAACATAATTCAACCGAAAAAGTCTTTTGAAGGGAGTAATGCACAGTATTTATTTCTGTTCGGATGGTTTTTGACACTATTTGTTTTTTATATTCGATATTTCATGTTCGTATAGTCAGATACCAATACACTCATTACATGTACCAGGATTACCTCAAACGACTTATAACTACACGTCAGGGGGAAAGTTCGCCTAACCGTGCAGTCATTTTTGCATGTATAGTATCAGCTAACCATGTTTGACAAGTTGGAATGGTTTCCTTCAGATTTTTTTGTTGGCACCTGTAAAAAACCGTCAAAACCTTTCGAACTTGTTTGACTTGAAAAGTTCATTTATTTCAGGAACAAATCGATATTATTTTAACCATGAATCACTCTCTTTTAGGTTGTCCTCCTTCACATTATGGTTCTGTATGTAACAAACTGTGTCCAGGTAACTGTAACGGACCTTGTGATCTTGAAGCTGGTAACTGTATATTTGGTTGTCTAAACGGATGGATTGGTAATAAGTGTGAACAAGGTACAAATATCAAAACAATTAATGTGCAAGAGACGTTGTACTTATCTGTTATGTTATAATTTTTTCGATCTGTCGGTTGATGGTTGTTTTTTGAGAACTCTTCATTGGTCTTGCAAAAGCATGCAAGGGTCATGGACTTTACCCCAGCCTGGTAAAACGGAAACTTGAAAAGAATGTTAATAGATGCTTCAGTTCTTTACACGTAGCATTTATGAGTAAGAGTAAGTGCTAGTCGAATTGGAGTCTCATGTTCTAATGTGCAGAAAATGTTTTGTTACAGTATTAGTCACTCAATAATTAATCTTCACCATCATCAACAACGTCAACGTCCTCATTTTCGTCGTTGTCGTCGAAGTCTTCTCTTTCATTTTTAAGTATTTATCGTCTTCTTGACAAAATGGATATTAGAAATATGGGGTATTTGCACTTTAATTGATACCAACGAAGTTAATGTGCGTACGTATTAGAAAATCGTGTGAACTCTCAGTGTATTGGTATCGCGTTTAACTATTTAACCCATCTGATGAAACTAAAAAGTTTCATTTTTATTTTATAGCATGTCAGAATGGTAAATATGGTAAAAATTGTCTTGAGACATGTTCACCGTTTTGTAGTCTTGCACCTTGTGATCGTAGAACAGGAGATTGCACTGATGGATGTATTCCTGGAGTGCATGGAACTAATTGTATGCAAGGTTAGATTTTAAAAAAAATATGAAATATTAGTAACCTTGTCTTTACAACTTGGGCTAGGCCACTGCAAGTAGAAGTTTTATTTGCCACATAATTAATCATTAACAAATAGAAATGTAAAGTAATAAAATTACCAAACTGCAAAGAAAACTTCTTCAGCAAAGGGCAAAATTAAAAGCTCAAACGTGTTAAACACATAAGGGAGCCACTCGTTTAGATCTAACGCAAAACTGAAAAATGATTTCATGTTTCTATTAATTATTTTTTACATTTGATACACAGTGAAATATATACAACATACACTTAATGTTGTAAAAAAATGTATAAATCGAATACAAATATACAAATGAAGTCATGATCAAGCTTAAGGTGGCTCACCCCAATAAGGACCCCCGGTAGATTTTTTTTATTTTCACATATTTGGTAGATCTTTTTATGCTGAATCCAAAAATGCAAAGAAAAAAGGGGGTCACCAGGCTCGTTTTCCCCTCAAATTGAAGCGAAATGTGCGATTTTGACCCTATTTCCAAACATGCCCACCCTTTCAACAATAACGGTTACATCAAATTCAAAGACTTTTAAAACCAAGTCAGTATGATTTTTATGTGAAAAAACATTAGAATTTGAAATGTAAACCTTTGCCTTGGTTGTTTTTGACTTAAAAATCCTTTTATTTTCAGATTAATGTCTAAATTTTGCATTTTCTAATTTCAGTTTAAGGCAAAAAATATTGGTTTAATCGATTTTTCGTAAAATTTCCCCGGTAGATTTTTTTTAAAAACAGATATGTCAAAGCTATGAACTTTTCGAACATTTTAAGGTAAAATAAAATGGGGGTCACCAGGCTTGCAAAAAAGTTACGAGCTTTTGTTTAACCCCTCTACCCCATAAGGTCTGATTTCAAAGGACTCCATTAATTACTTAATTGTGAATTCTTTATTGATGGCTTTATTAAAATAATGTTTGTAATTATATCAATAAACGATGACTGAATATAAATGTGGTTATCGTATTACTGTTTGTTATCAAAAAGCGAAATTTTGATTATTTTGGTGAAATACGGTAATTTTGTCTGGCGCGAGTTGCTTCCCTCTAATTTGGCGCCATTATCAGACCAGAGGAATTTCAAGGTCGCCATTGCCGAACAGCATACTATATTGATGAATACGACCATGTACATGCAAAACAGACATTGTGGCGAATATACAACGATGAAGGTAGAGTTATTACATAAGAAAACATAGATTTCGATATATTAGGCAACCAAATGTTATCAGTATAACGAAAAATACAAACTTGGGGGTTGTCTCAAAATACTCGCTACTGTTGAAAATCACTGCGGCTGAAACCTTGCACCGGCTCAATTTCTGTTCCATGTTTAATGTTATAGATCGCTATAGCTGGTATCTTATTTATGTGTTTATTTTACCCTTCACAGACAAGTTGTAAACATGTCTGGCCAGTTTTGAAAAATATCCGTGTGCAAACGGCCGAAGAGGAAGGGATGACATCTACTATGAAGCATACAACTGTCATTATTACGCTACCGTTAGTGTCAATGAATTAGTCTTTTTTTAATCATCATTTGTAATATCTAATTTCGTAGCCAAGTCAGGGTCATATGTACCCTTAAAGCCCCCCCCCCCCTTTTTAGCTCACCTGGCCGAAAGGCCAAGTGAGCTTTTCTCATCACTTCGCGTCCGGCGTCCGTCGTCGTCCGTCGTCGTCCTGCGTTAACTTTTACAAAAATCTTCTCCTCTGAAGCTACTGGGCCAAATTTAACCAAACTTGGCCACAATCATCATTGGGGTATCTAGTTTAAAAAATGTGTCCGGTGACCCGGCCAACCAACCAAGATGGCCGCCATGGCTAAAAATAGAACATAGGGGTAAAATGCAGTTTTTGGCTTATAACTCAAAAACCAAAGCATTTAGAGCAAATCTGACACGGTGTAAAATTGTTCATCAGGTCAAGATCTATCTGCCCTGAAATTTTCAGATGAATCGGACATTTCGTTGTTGGGTTGCTGCCCCTGAAATGATAATTTTAAGGAAATTTTGCTGTTTTTGGTTATTATCTTGAATATTATTATAGATAGAGATAAACTGTAAACAGCAATAATGTTCAGCAAAGTAAGATCTACAAATAAGTCAAATTCATGACCAAAATGGTCAGTTGACCACTTTAGGAGTTATTGCCCTTTATAGTCAATTTTTAACCATTTTTCGTAAATCTTAGCAATCTTTTAGAAAAATCTTCTCCTCTGAAACTACTGGGCCAAATTTAACCAAACTTAGCCATAATCATCATTGGGGTATCTAGTTAAAAAAATGTGTCCGGTAACTCGGCCAACAAACCAAGATTGCCGCCATGGCTAAAAATAGAACATGGGGGTAAAATGCAGTTTTTGGCTTATAACTCAAAAACCAAAGCATTTAGAGCAAATCTGACAGGAAGTAAAATTGTTGATCAGGTCAGGATCTATCTGCCCTGGAATTTTTAGATGAATCGGATAATCGGTTGTTAGGTTGCTGCCCCTGAATTGGTAATTTTGAGGAAATTTTGCTGTTTTTTTGTTATTATAGAGATAAACTGTAAACAGCAATAAGGTACAGCAAAGTAAGAACTAAAAATAAGTCAGTATGACCAAAATAGTCAATTGACCCCCTAAGGAGTTATTGCCCCTCATAGTCAATTTTTAACAATTTTCTTAAAATTTGAAGATTTTCAATAACATTTTCCATAGAAAGTACTGTTATAGATAGAGATAATTGTAAGCAGCAAGAATGTTTAGTAAAGTAAGATCTACAAACACATCACCATCACCAAAACACAATTTTGTCATGAATCCATCTGTGTCCATTGTTTAATATTCACATAGACCAAGGTGAGCGACACAGGCTCTTTAGAGCCTCTAGTTACTTCAATGCTTCCATCTCCTTGCTCCAAGACAAAATAAAAATGACAAAATATATTTCCAAGATACCCCCTTTTCTCTGATCCCTCATTCCCCTGTCTCCTCACCCCTGTCCACCCCTCAATTGAGGTCCTCAGGGGGTTTGATTGACTTGTTTATTTTCTTGAGAATATGAAATAATTGGCATAATTTGTAAATGATAAACCCTACACCTTATTGAAGGATTCGTCTTGATCAATCACAATTTGTTTACCATTAACCCCACCCCCCCTGATTCTGTTGGGTATACAAAAATGTCTTAAGGTCTAGTAATAGAAGTATCAGGGTTAAACATGTACAGAGTGTGGTCATAAGTATTTGTCACTTGAGATTTTTAGCTGTTCATGTATATTGTATTTAAAACTAGATTTTTTCAAAAAAAATATTTTGGATTGATTTTAAGCATCCTGGTACCAATAGAAGCAGTATTATCACAGGTTTATCTTTTGGTTATACATTTTGTATTTTTTTATGTCCCATTTTCATTATTTTCTGTTCAGAAATTCGATATATATTCAACCAATCTCAAGGGAAAACAAAAACACATAAAAACGAACCTATTATCAAATAAACACATAATTATTTATACCATTCTACTTCTTTTAAGGTTACCCTTGCATTGTCAGTCTTATCAAACTTGCATGTACCTCCCAAATTAGGTTTCTGTTCTCCAACTTGAGTTTGCCTCTACCAATGTTATGAAACTAATACACAATTAATGCATATATATATGATACTACAAACAAACAAACATGAAGTTTGAATTTTTGGTGGGGTCGCTTTTACTGTTCTAGAGATATGCCCCTTTACAAAATTAAAAAAATGCTGAATTTTTGTTCCTTTCTTTAACACAAGTTTGCTTCATCCAAATGTTCTGAAACTTATATGAAATACTTATTACAACAACACTCAGATCAAGTACAAATTTGGGTGGTGTCACTCTTTTCATTCTTTATATGCAAGCAGTTGCTCATCTGTGTCCCATGGACAAATTACCCATTATGAACTAGTCTACATATATATGCTTTTGAATGTCAATAATTGTTGATTTTCTGACAGAATTACTCTGATATTTAATTTCAGGCTGCAAGAACATTTGTACATGTACATTGCAAATGGAAGGAGTGATCTTGGAATGTTCAACTTTACTTGGAAACTATTGGCAAAGTTCTGACAGAATTTCATGAGAAGCCAGTATCATATTCTAGTCTTGCAACCGGAAACTATGCGTAAAGTGCTGAAACTTAAGAACAACATTCTACATGTATATATGCAATATGTATTGCCACAATCTACTTAAGGAGCTAAGATCAACTAAAAATTGGAACTACATGTATATGCTTTAGTGCTGTCAAAATCCTTTAAAAAAATCCAATCAAAAGGACCTACTTCACCTATATATATTGCTACCTGTCCAAATGATGAATACAGATCATATATATGAGTCTTATAAAAAAAACAGTGAAGGAGAATAAAAATAATGAAAATATAGAGCTGATCAGCAAATGATTGTACATGTACATGATGTATAAATGGCAACAATTCTTACATGTATACTAGTACATTGAAATTAATTATATTAATGAATTTTTTATAAATTTGATCTCATAGATATTAGAGGAATAAAATCAATCAATTTCAAAAATTTGATTTAGTTGAGGCTTTTTTTTATGCCCGTTTTCGGGACATATTATGGTATACCATTGACTGTCCGTCGTCAACATGTCGGACATATACTCAAAAATAATAAATACTAAAAGGTACATGTAGTAGATTAACTATTGCGTGCAATAATTTACAATTCTGTCTAGCAATTGTCATTGACCACATAATCACTTGTATGGTTCATTTGTCAACAGTAAGTCCTCTTTTAATATGCTATATTGTGAAATAAATAGGTCATCTTCATGTATATTTGGTGTATGAAATGATTATTAAATGTATTATAACAAATTAAAATATCAAATAAGTGGATGTGATATGATTGTAAATGAGACACAAGCTAAGAGACCAAATAACACAGAAATAACTATACATGTAGGTCACCATATGGACTTCAACAATGAGTAAAACCTATTCTGCATAGTTGGTTTTAAAGGCCTCGAAATGACAAATGAACAATTTAAAACATTTCAAATGAGAAAACTAATAGGTGATTTATGTAAAAAATAATGAATGAAAAACAAATGTCTGTCTTGCAGGGTTTATCTGAACTTAACCTCATTTTCATGGACTTGTCTGTTTATTGAATTCTAAATATGTTTCAAAATATTTGGTTGATGGGATGATTGTTTCAGAGTCTGACATAGGTTGCAGGCTCATCGGTTGATTATGTTGTGAATAACTGAAGCCGGCCCAGCTTTGGCAGTCAGTCCCCACATTGCCACTGGAGAAATAAAATGACTAAGAAAAAAAATGGTATAAGAAAAAAAAATTGAATCACGATAATTTTTTGTTGATATGCACATCTACATAGTATGTCCTTATTATCTAAAAAGGTTTCGTGAATGTTGTGCGGTTTGAGAGGAGTTGCAATGACAAACTGTTGCAGTAGTATATTGAAGCAAATAAGTTCAAAGGGGCCCTCCTCCTAGAAAAAAATGTGTACATCAAAATAGTATGTCCTTATCTGAAAAGGTTTCATAAAATTCTATTGTGCGGTTTGAGAGGAGTTGCAAGGACAAACATGCAGTAGTATATTGAAGCAATAAGTTCAAAGGGGCATAACTCCTAGAAAAAAATTGTTGGTCGGTTTGAGAGGAGTTGTGATGACAAAAAACAGGACAGATAGACTGGCTGATGGACGGACGGACGGACGGGTCAAAAACGTTATACCCTGCGCAACTTCGTTGCATAGGGTATAAAAATAGGAAGATGGGGTATCATTGTTTATGAGGCAACTCTTCACCAGAGACCAATTTACAGAGAAGATAACAATTATGTCCCCGTACGGACTTCAACAATTACTATAAACTGATATACCACATTGTCAAACAAATAAAAGTCCCAGAAATTATGTTTTTTTTTATCTGATTGCACATAATGAAAATTTAATTTGCATACTGAATGATCACTGGCAAATATTTCAAGCATAATACGGATGAGAACATGCAGATAAGTATCAATTATGAAAGTTATGCAAAGTAAGAGGAGCTAGATATATGGACTGCCATAAGAAAATGAATGGACAATTATGCTTGGTGCATGTATAGGCAAAAAACCCGCTTTTTAGCTTCGTATGTATATATCCAGCTGTTTGAACACCCTGTATAATCAAGGGATCATCTGTCAGATTAGTCATTTTTCTATGTTAACCACACGATCTGAAAATAAGCAGATGTGGTATGATTGCCAATGAAACAACTATCCACAAAATTCAATATTATAAATTAAAAAAAAAACATAATCATTATATCTCCTTTTATCATCACGCATAGATCGATGATTAGTTATGCATTTCTTTGCCACGGTAAGATCAAATCAGTGTTCACAAACAAAATTGTCATTCACATTTTTTGCCGCAATGACATCACTCAACTATATTTTTTTTAATCAAGAACTTTCCTTATTAGCTTACCTTTTAAAAAAGCATGTCAAAAATTAAGATAGAAGTTAAAGTTTGCCAACATCCCCGGCTAATATAGCGTTCCTGTGTACTGGGCGTAGTTTTTAAATTACAATCCAAACTTTCCCTGAACCTAGTAGTATAGATTTGTTTTATATATAAAATCTTTAGTAGTGTTTGAGACTGTCCGGCACGCTGCGGGTGTATGTCCTAGCAAAATCCCGACATGCTGAAACCAAAAATTTTGCGGTTCTCTGCAAAGCATGCAGTATTGAGGAATTATATCATAGACCGATATATAAGGTCGGAATACTAGGCCAGTCCCGGTTACTTTTGACAGTGGTGGATCCAGGGGAGGGTTCCGGGGATTGGAACTCCCCTTTTTTGGACGATAGAATGGGAAAATATAGTTGGAACACCCTCTTTTTGTCCTGGGTTGGGGACCCCCTTTTAAAATGGCTGGATCCACCCCGATTGATCAGTTTTCATCTTCATGAAAAGGCGGAAAACAGCAAATTATTGAAGTGTCGTTTTATTTCTGCAGGAAAACAAATAATCATTTTAGTGAAATAAGTTGCTGGATCCATTAGTCTATTTTAATAACACTCAGTGCTCTGATTCAATTATTTTAGTTTTAATGCTGATATTTCTTTTTTTTTATGAACTCGGTTGACATATAGATACAACAGAAAATTGCAAATCAACAAAATAACAATTCAGCAAAATAAGTAATAGAAGAAAAGTATCATAAAATAGAAAACATTGGCCCCGAGGTCTTAGATTATAGGACTTAGTCTAGTGTTCCGGAAATCATGGAATTGTGATACGAGAAAAAATTTCAAATGATTTTCGTGCAGGTAAACAAATCTTTAAATTAAAATGTTAGGTGTGCCTGTCAAGTATTAAGTCTGTTAGAAAATTGGCATGTCCAAATTTGTTTTTGGGAAAATAAACACATATATGTCTCTGATACGGGTCACAAGTCAGTGGCGGATCCAAAACTTTTCCTAAAAAGGGGGGGGGGGCTCTAGTCATGCTTCAATGATTCCCTATATAATTAACCAAATTTTTCCCACGAACGGGGGGCCCCCAGCCCCCCACCCCCCTGTATCCGCCTATGGAAGTTTACCTGTTTTTGAAAGCTGTACGATGACATGAATTTGTTTACATCGCTATCATTTGTTTACAGTAAATCATTGCGTCATTGGCAAAACATTTTCAAAAATAAATCTCCAAGACATCATTTAATTCAACCGGTATTTAAGTGAATTTAAAATATGGTACGAACGGACCCAAGAGGTGACCGTGTAAGATGAGAATGCGTTTTGGGAGCGAACCGGCACCAAAATATCGTCGACGTCATACATGTGACTTTGTCAGTATTTATATATTCTTTTTTTTTAATGTTATATTCATGTATATTTCTGTCCTTTTTAACTTTTATGCGAAAATGAAGAAAGCACTTTGAATTTCTGATCGAACATATTTCCTGTTTTGAAGAACGTTTTGCATCATTTCGACATTTGTTTACATCGTCAAGGGTGCTTTCATACACGCCCGCGTTCCAAGGTCGTCAAAGCTGTTTTTGAGAAGACCCCTAAAAGCGACCGTTCCCAAGGCACTCGTCGTAAGAAACATGCGTTAAAATATGCGCACTGTAAAAGGGCCGAGCCACCTTAATAAAATTTTGAAATGAACATGGTTATGAACTACTTTGTTTACTGTGATATGTGAAAATGTCATAATTTTTTAGTATATATTATATGAACTCTATGTATTTTATCCTTTTTAATTCAGTTTCTGTAAACACAGCAGAAAGCGATAACGAAGTCACTACCCGGATTGGAATTTTCATTGGAGGTGTTCTTTTAGGAATACTTATAACAGTTGCGGTGTGTTTTGTAATTAGGAAAAAACGACAATCACAGAAAAAGCAAGGTAAGCAATGTGGCAAAAGATGGACAAAAGATTCCAGAGGGAGAGTCAAATTCATAGATAAAATAAATAATAGTTCAAAAGACACAACATAGAAAACTAAAGACTCAGCAACACCAACCCCACCAAAATCTTTGGTGTTCCGGAAGGGTAAGCAGATTCCGCTCCACATGTGGCACCCGTCGTGTTGCTTATGTTATTACAAATCCGGTAAATAGTCTAATTCGGTAGGTCACATTCGTGAAAAGGGAAAGGGTATTGAAGTTACGACATAAGGAACATATCCGATATCATCTGTTAAACGGTTATTCCATAACGGTCAACCAACTCGGGATGGCGTCCGTAAAATTTACGAAGGGATGATTTCAACTTCACCATTTAGAACTCTTGGTTTAATAGCTTCCTTGTGAGTAGAAATCCTCTATAAAGGAAATCATGGTAGGAAATACAAGCCCGAGAATATCGTATCAACTGAGAGATATATACTCCGTATGAAATCGCTGCTGGAATGTAGCAATTTAGTCAATGATGCAGAACATCTTTAAGTTATCATGAATATATTTTATATTTTATATCGTTGGGACGTTTACTTTCTGTTGCTGAATAATTTCTCTGTCAATATAAGAATGCAAAGATCTAAGATTATTCCAATGACGAATCACCTGCAAACCTATACTGCATAGCAAAAAAGGGGTCGTCCCGAAATGACAAATACCATTGAAACGACCAATATGTTACGATAGACTTTAAGACTGAAAAATAAGATTACTTCGTAATTGAGGGTCTTTCAAAGTGATGATTCAAGCGCCATTAATGAGTCTTATATCGCGAAAATTCGAGCGTCTGGCTTGCCAAGTTCTTAGCCTGGCTTTTTTTGGTTGCGTTTATCCTTAGCTTTAACATGTGTTAATATAACTTACTGTATACATAAATCAAAAATCCTCGTTTTTTGTTCAGAAATATATTACATGCGACCCTATAGACACTAATACATTATTAATTTCCGACTCTACAGTAAACCAGAAGTTCTTCTTCTTGGAGACAATGATAATTTAATCAATTTCAATGTTTGATAAACATGATAAACAATAAGTCCAATATGTATCCATTTGGATAGAGGAAGGAATGTTAAACAGAAAGCTCAGATTGACTAAATGCTACGCTCTATTTTGCTCTTCCGTTCTTTGAAGTATATACATGTATCGCATTTGATACTGTTTAACATACTACTATACATGCATACAAATAGTTTAATTGTATCTTCTGTGTTGACAGGCAAAGATAATGTGTCAAAGAAAACACAGAGGTATGTTTGTTATTAATAACTTAATAAAATATATTTGGTTTATTCTCCACTGATAAAATTTCTGAAACATGAAAGATATAATTCAGGTGAAAACGGAATACTTCTTCACTTCAGCCTGATCTTATTTTTTCCGCGTCATATGCTTCAAACTGTTAAATTTCGTGATAGTTAGATGCATATTTAAAACTATAAGGCAACACACTGAAGTCATTGTTAAATAATCAGCAGATATTTGATGTTTAACTTTGTTTTGTAATGTGATTGGTGTTCCCTTTGGTAATACTCTAATGTAAGTTCGGAAAAAACTCTTAACAAACTAATCAGTTAATAAAAACATTAGAACATACATGTACAGAATAAAAGTTAATTTCGTCAATGTGTATATTGTTTCGAATTTAAATCTTGTTTTATGAACTGTTTTAGCAACAATTGACATAGTTGTTTTGTACTATCTGCATATAGAAAAAATAAAAAATCTAAACATGGGAAGTCTGCGAAAAATAATCAATAACAATTTAGTTTTGATAAAAAATATTTGTTTGCTTCTCAAGCTATTGCTTCTCCAATTATTAATGCGTTCCATGCGTTTTTATTTATAAGTTTATTGAATAGCGCATATTCCAATAATTTATATGCATTTCATGTAATACTTAGTCGTATTTGGCACAACTTTTGGGAATTTTGGATCCTCAATGCTCTTCAACTTTGAACTTGTTTGGCTTTATAACTATTTTATATGAGCGTCACTGATTGAAAGTTGTCTCATTGGTACTCATATCACATCTTCCTATATCTATTATGTAGACGAAACGCGCGTCTAAATTACAATCCTGGTATCTTTGATAACTATTATTCAATATTATCAACAATATGAAGACTTTATAAATACTTTTGATCGGGCTTTATTTTGTAGTCAAGATCCACAGCACTATGACGATGTTAGAATGGAAAATGTAAATACTTATCAGGATCTCAGAATGGAGACAGGAGCAAATGAATATGACCAGATAAGCCAGATAAACACAGCATACGATAATCACTGAGAAATAAACTTATAATACGTCATCTACCAGGGAAAAAACCCTAATGGATATTGAGTACTGTTAATTATAGGAGCTTGATCTACACGATGTAAATTATAGTATTGAATCAATGGGATAATAGTTGGTGTATTCATAGACATATGAAGAAAGTCTAAAAGAATACAACATCACATAAAAAAAAACACCAACATTTTTGTGAAATTGTATACTTCAAAACTTGCTTATTACATATAATATTTTAGAATGCAATGTATCGTTTAACGTTGTTATGTGATCCGTCGTTCCGTTACAATTATTGTTGACTATTTTTTCAGACATTTGATAAATGATATGAATATATGTGTGTGTAAGTGTATGTGTGTGTTTGGGAAAGTGTCTGAATTCAACATTTGTTTTACTTTCAATCTGGTTTGTGTTTTCTAAGTAATGCAAGTAACTTTGTTCTTGAAAAATGTTGAAAGTGAACTATGTCAACTAAGTTTAAGTACTACATTATTCCTATCTATTTTGATTCGACTGTATGTGTTTCTTTTTTCTGGCTTATATATTCATTGCTGGACCATTTTTCTGTCCCTAATTGTTCAGCCTCGGTCACACCTTACCGGATAGCACGAACGGACGCCTAACGGATGAAAATAAAAGTTGTCCGTTGACAAAATTGGTATCCGTTGGGAGTCCGTTGATGTACTGACCGAAAAAAAAACGGACGTGTAACGAATGCATAACGGACACACACCGGATATGCGACGTACGAGAAACAGAACGGATGTCAAACATACATCCCACGCAAGAGTACCGCATAAAACGGACACCTAACGGAAGCGTACCGGATAAAACGGACGAACAAGGTATACGAAAAAGTTCAAGACGACAATAATGATAAATGTAAATCGCATAAATAAATGTTTCTGTGTAACTGGTTTTGGTTTGTTCTTCAAAATGCCGCCAAAGGGCAGTGTCTGGCCTAGATAAGAGCTGCTTGACTGTGAAGACGTGCCCTTACTGTAAGTTCGATTATGTATAACAAGAATTCATGAACCTTAAAAAATCTGACATATCAATAATTGGCATTTCTGAAGCGAAATTTTCAATTGGCATTTATCCGTTTCAGATCCGTTCATCATCCGTTTTATCCGTTATACCTCCGGTAGTAGTCCGTTTCTCATTCGTGTCACATCCGTTTTGTCCGTTAAACGTCCGGTAGAAGTCCGTTGGTGAATTTATCTTCCAGTCCTCCAACGGATGTATAACGGACACGTAACTGATACAAAACGGAAACGAAACGGACGAGTACCGTACAAAACGGACGCCTACCGGACGTTCATCGGATATTTCATCCGTTGGACGTCCGTTCAAAGTTTTGAACATGCTCAAAAATTTCCACCGGACAGAACGGATGTCAACGGATAAAACGTACGCTAAACGGACATGCAACGGATATGGACAGACGTCCAACGGATAAGAACGGACGTCTAACGTCCTCAAGTTATAGAGGAACCTAAAAATGTATTGTGTAATTAAAACAGGAAAACAAACAGTCTAATCTATATACAAAACGAGAAACTTAAAACACATATGGACTTCATCAACAAACGACAACCACAAAACAACAAGTTTTGACTTAAGACAGGTGCAAACAAATGTAGCGGGTTTAAGCGTTTTAACAGGCGACAACCTTTATCCTAAACGGAAATAACTGTGTAACATCAATTCAAATCGTTTAACTCAATCAAAACAAATAATAAAAATACCCCCCCAAAAAACCATACACTCAACGAAAAAACGGTTTAATACAATATAATTAAATGACTGTTTTGTCTTGTTGGAATGTGCATTGCGTTACGATGTATTTTCGGCACATATGTCTCATTTGTCAGTATAGTAGAGTTGATTTTTATTATCAGTCGATAAGGTATTGTGTTAATCTAAATAATTATGATGCCTTGACAGCATTATTTTTAAACAGTCTTTTCATAAATTATAATAATGATTATGTGGACTTGTACTGTGAAAATGACAAAATTTTGGATATCATTCCATATACTTGTAAGATTACCTTGATAATAAATACGTTTAAAAAATACGTTACTTTTTTGTTGTTGATTCATTAAATGTGTGACCTTAATTTGTGTTGTCCTGTGCAGTCGACAATTCATGTGAGACCGTTTCTATGTATGTTTGTGTTTGTTTTTGTTGCTGTTCAGTGTTTCGGTTGTTCCACTGTTTTCCTCTTATAGTGTATTTCCCTCGGTTTTAGTTTGTAACTCGGATTTGTTTCTTGACTTGCGTACCGCTGTATACTACTGTTGGCTTTTTTATTTATTCATTTGAAATAAAGGTAAATGCATATGTAAACTTCCTCAAAATACCTTTAGTTAATGATTTAGTAGATATTTACCGACAACGATACTTGATCTGTCATGGAAAGTATTATCAATTAACATAAGTGTGTGCCTGCTTTATATGTGCACTCGTCGTCTAGTTGTTCAATACATGTAAGTACAAACTAGATGTTAATATAAACAAGAAGATGTGGTATGATTGCCAATGAGACAACTATCCACAAGAGACCAAAATGACACAGTAATTAACAGCTAAGTCTTATAATGAAACATCACATACACAAAGAGTGGTCGGGATAATCATCATGACAATTGTAACGTTTCAAATTATATCAACATATTCATGACAGGTAAAAACAAAAACATAAAACACCTTTAGGCTTATTAGATTATGAAAAGCATGCAAGGTAAGGTCATTCATAAAAAGATCTGTGAACTATTTTATTTCTAACTTTAAACGAACATTTATCTATTTCTACCTTCATGTATGTAGAAAGAAATATTGTTGTAAAGTCATATCAATTTAACAATTAAATTCAATAGTAGAAAAGATAATTTCCTGTTTATTGTATGTTTAATACTTTAATACAAATATTATCTTGCTTCTTTTGTTGTTATTTAACACAATAGATGTAAGTCAAGCTCTAATTCAAAAGGGATAATATTCTATTACAGTTTGCATAGAAGAAATTGTAATAACAACATTTCCGAAAGTTCGGGGGCTTACCTCGTTTTGAAATGATTTTGTCAGTATGTAAACATTATCTTGTTTTCATGTTTACCCACCAGAATTTGATTTTACTTCATCTCAATTAAAATATATACTTTTGCACTTGCATGAGCAACGTGATGACTGTCACATATGGAGCAGAATCTGCTTATTACCCTTACGGAGCATATGATATCATCCCGATATTTGATTTGAATTATGTTAATTGTTGCAAGTTTCAATGTATGTTGTGGTTAGTGGGTTCTATCATGTATGTGGAACATTTGTTCAATTAATAAAACAAATAAATTCAAAATTGTATTAGTCAATAATTTATCCCATTTGGTTAGGAATACAGGTTCAATCAAACTTACAAATCTAGTCTTTGAAATTATAAATGATGTCTATTTCTATCATAAATTTCCTTTTGAAATTAAAATTTCTAAATTCTCTTGTAACACACTTACGTGATTATCACTCATTTGTTGTTTACGATATCTGTATACAAATATGGACATGTGGTATAATTGCAAATAAGACAACTATCCATCAAAATCAAAATGAAGTTGATTTTAACAGTTTTATTCAACATTGAGAAAAAAAGGGAATAGAATATATAGTCGGCTATGAAAAAACCTGACATAAATTGTGTGAAACGATTCAATTGAAAATGGTGTAAGTAATAATAACATAAGATAAAAAAGTGCTTTGCTTAACCTAAATAGTCATTACAAAGGTACTTATCAAGGGCAAATCTTAATGTAAAACATGTGGTTAACCATTAACCGGATTTTGAAACTAATGCTATATGTTTACACATAATGAATGTCTTACTTCATGTTTAACTTGTATTAAAGATGATAGTTGTCCATATACATGATATACAAGGTATGTATTATTTCATTTATTTTACGGAATATCATGTAGTAAATTTGTTAAAATATGCTTTCGTTATTCAATGTTCGTACATAATTACATGCTTTTTGTAAGAATGATGAAAGCACACATGCACAACAGTATTCCAGATATACACATAGAGGCTTTAGCAATAGCAAATTATATCTGCAATTCGCTCTAAAACACAAATTCAAAATGAGCATATGTTTTTTTTTTTTTTTTTTTAAATTATTTTGATATGTAAACAAACATAATGCAATATTTCATATTTAAGTGAAATAATTACTACAGTTAAATTTTACGGACGCCATCACGAGTTGGTTGACCGTTATGGAATAACCGTTTCACAAATGATATCGGATATGTTCCTTACGTCGTAACTACAATCCCCTTCCCTTTCATGAATGTGACCTACCGAATTAGACTATTTACCGGATTTGTAATCACATAAGCAACACGACGGGTGCCAAATGTGGAGCAGGATTTGCTTACCCTTCCGGAGCACCTGAGATCACCCCTACTTTTTGGTGGGGTTCGTGTTTTTTATTCTTTAGTTTTCTATGTTGTGTCATGTGTACTATTGTTTTTCTGTTTGTCTTTTTCATTTTTAGCCCTGGCGTTGTCAGTTTAATTTAGATTTATGAGTTTAACTGTCCCTTTGGTATCTTTCGTCCCTCTTTTATATGAACTCCTTTAGGAATATTGAAATTCCGCTTCTGCTGCGGAACTTGCTGGTCGGCAGTTAAGGCAGACATACTCGAAACACACTAGTTTGAGGAACAATTTCGACCTGTTTATCTTGTTATTTTACACAATGAGGCCGTCTCTGGTATTAAGCATTGATAATTACGATAAAAAATATATCTGTATAATGATTATTTCATGATAGCAAGTGTTAATACTTACCAAACTTTTCTGATTTGACCAACAACATGTAAGTAATAGACAATTACAATTTTAAACGTGGGATTGTTTTTTCCGTATCCCGGTTTATTTGTTCTCTATTTTCGTCTATGTTTATTCTTAGGAATTTTATGTCAAATAGAGGTTTATTTTTATTTATATATATATCAAACGTTACACGAGCTCAGTACGTTGTGTTATGTCTTTGCAATGTCATCGTTCACCAACTTTCTATTTACCGAATACTCTGTTTTCTCACACATGATCCAGGTCATATATGAAAGTATCAAATCATAATTAAGTTTCTGACTTCATGTGTATTATTTTGCACGAAAAAAATTTGAATAGGCACACATAAAAGTTGATGTGTGATATTTGTTCATCAGACATCAATACAACAAAGCATTATCTATATTTCGAATATTGTCAACAATACATGTATGTACGTTTTAGTTATCGCATTGAGTATATTCCAGTTGAAAGTTAGAATAGAATCTCACAATATAATTGTACTACTTGTATTTTACTCATATTTCAAACAATAGACACATGTTCAGACCACACGTGCACTTCAAAAATTTTAGCATTTAAATAGCATTAAAATGTCATAGTTGCAATGCATTGCAGTTGGAATCTGTAGAAGTATTTACAGAACTGATAAAAAGAAAAGAAAAAAGATTTTGAAAACAAATAGGAAACAAAACATGATAAAAGAAGAAGATACAAATAAAGATATTAATGAAAAAAGAATAGGAATGTTAAACATCCATTTATTTTTTGAGTGTATTGAGATGAGTGTCGACGATGAATTACATAAAAGTAGTTACATATACAAATAGATATAGGAATATGGGGTATGAGTGCCAATGAGACAACTCTCCATCCAGATAACAATTTATAAAAGTAAACCATCAAAGGTCAAGGTACAGCTTTCAACACGGAGCCATGGCTCACACCAAAAGGCAAGCTATAAAATGGCCCCAAAAATTAGTATGGTAAAACCATTCAAACGGGAAAACCAACCGGTCTAATCTACATAAAAACGAGAAACGAGAAACGCGTATGAACTACATAAACAGACGACAACTAATGTACATCAGATTCCTGACTTAGGACAGGTGCAAAATGTATATTAAAATGAAACACATTTCCTAAATTGCAGATAGAAAGTTAGGGATTCAAATGATATATATTCTAAATAAGATTAATAGTTACCAACATAATGATATAATCAAGTTCTCAAAATGTATCCCATTGAAACTAAAGCTATGATATAAAAGTGATATAAATATGAAATGACTTCAGACATTCACAAGCATCTTTTGTGAAAAAAGTATATTTCTTTATATATTAAATCTACTTTTTGAATCTCAGTCAGTGAATTAACAAGGAAACACATGATGCGTATCAACTTAAATAACATACCTAACTCTACAACTATCAAGAAAATAGACAAAACAGCATATTACCAGATTGCTGTAAAATAAGAAGTTGTGGTATGATTGCCAATGAGACAGTTGAAGTCAGGTCGTACAAAATGCACGCCTTCAAGGTTAACATATATTCTACTGAATATACCTAACTCATAACGTTTTTTTTTCATTCATTTTAGCGAATCATTAGCTGTTATGGTACCTGCTAGGTGTATAAATGAACTACAGCTGATATGCTATTACTTTTACTCAGTCAGACAGCTATACTATTGAGAGTTGTAGCCCAACGTATGTACACCTCAATAATAAGAATTGAATCATACAATGTTTGTTCATTACTAATTCCACCTTATCTCTAATTGAAAAAAGGTTCGTGATATATTTTTGCTCTCCCTCAATTTATTAGGATTTAACAAAAAGACGTATAAAGCTTGGAATGTTACAGAATAATTAATACAATGTGCATTATCACAATGTTTAAAAATGTGTTTTGTTAAATGCAATTATAGTGTCGTTACACGTGTTATTGACACAACTAAAGAACAAAATGATCATAACTTGATAAAACACCTCCGGACTTTTCCAGTGGTACATTATAGAAATAAAACATTTCTGCGTTATCATATTTTTAACAATAATCTAGAAAGGAAGGCAACAGTTGTATAATTTACAGAAATATCGTCTGCTTTTATTTTTATTCAGTATGTACTTTACAGATAACCTGACACCGTTTGGCACAGCTACTCAGAGTTCTACGTATTATAAGGGTGGAATTCCTCAAAATGCTATAAAACCCCCTGTATCAAATGAGTTTTCCTATGGTAATTGTTCACACACAAACTATACAAGAACACCAGCTTGGTCCGTGTATATCTGCGTCCATTCGTATTTCGTTTTGAAATATCAAAAACAAAAAACAAAAAACGAAAGTGTTTTCATTTTTCGTTTTTGATTTCATAAAAACCAAAATGAAAAACGAAAGTGTTTTCATTTTTCGTTTTTTGATTTCTTAAAAACCAAAACGAAAAACGAAAGTGTTTTCATTTTTCGTTTTTGATTTCACAAACAAAAAACGAAAAACAAAAGTATTTTCATTTTTCAATTTTGATTTCTCAAAAACTAAAATCGAAAAATGAAAGTGTTTTCATTTTTCATTTTTGATTTCACAAAAACAAAAAACGAAAAACGAAAGTGTATTTATGTTATCTTTCCAACACAGTTTAATTGTCATTCAAAAAATGACAATGTTGTCATTTGTCATTCATTTAAAGGTCGTTAAAGTATACATGCACAGCGGTTGTCAGATCAATACTACTTTAATCGAAGATAATGTCGACGGATGCAAAAGTCTTTTTCAACCTAAACAATAAGGGTGCGTGATCTTTACTTTTAAGTTTGGAGAGGTTAATCTAATATGATAATATTGTAGCGTAACTAGCCTCTTTTACAAATAAAGCAAACTATATATTGTTGGCGAGGGAAGGGCTCAAGGACTCCAGAAGAACTGGAAAAAATGATACAAAATCTTTCACACCCTTTCTTAATCTAAAGCGCAAGTTTTAATTTATCTATTTTATTATGTTCTGGTCTCGGAGCAAAATATATAGATACAGTGTAAGACTTTTAGTATTTACATGTATGAACAATATCAAAAGACATATGTAGGATGATGAAAAAAATAATATAATCCACAAAGTCAAGTGTGTGGCTATTGTTAGTTTAAACATATTTATTAATAGTGGATTGGAAATTTTCTCACCGGAACGTGGATCGAACAAGGAACTTATGTTTTTGTATAGTCCGATGCACTAATCTATGTTACTTTTGTATAATGAGGATCAATGGTCTAGTTCCTCGTTGAAGACCCTCCAGCTCCTTTCAAGATGAAGAACAGGCATAAAAGCCCTGTTCATTAATAATTTGTATTTTTTCTATATATTGTGTGCGATTTTGTCCCGTGTACATTTACTCCATATCTCTTTATTTTCTATTTCGGACCTGGACACGGATCAATGCTAGTTTAGACCTCCAATGTTAAAGGTCATATGTTTTTTTTTAAATTATTCGATGCCGTGGGATTTTAATAAGGAGATTTGGTATTAATGCAAATGAGTCAACTATCCAACTAAGTTCAAATGTAGTGGATGTAAGCAATCATATATAGGCAACCATATAATCTTCAACAATGAAAAAAACCATACGGTATTGTCGGCTACAATAGTCCATGAATTGAAAAATATGAAACAGTTCAATTGAGAAAAATAACAGCCTATTTTAAACAACATGAATTACGAAAAACACATATAAAAGACATCAACAAACGAAAACCATTGAACTACATGCTCCTGAGTTGGAGCAGGCACATGCAATATATTGTGGCGTTTAACATGCTTGTAAACAACCGGGACAGTTTTGTTACAGCACAGCATAAGAACAAACTATACAAATCAGTGGAAAAGGGCTTAACGTATAAGATCGATCCAAAACAGAAGGAAAAAAAAGGTCTAACAAAAACACATACCGAATGTGGCAGGGTATTTTTACCTTGTTTTCAAACAATTAAAGTACTGAAGTACTGAACATCGAATGACTGCAAGTTCTTTTGGATTGTCACAAGCACTTGTCTCAGAAAAAAAATCACATCTCTATACATGAAAGTGAAGTTAATGTACAGATATATTTTTTTGAAACTCAGTTAACATATTCTATATTATATGATCTTTTTAATTTCAATGCCAAATATAGAGTTCTGACCCTCAATTCCACGGTCCACTAGACATGGAAAATGATAGTGCGAGTGGGGCATTTATGTGGTATGGACACATTCTTATTCAAATCCTTTATTAAAGAAGTCAGTAAATTTACTACAGATAACACTACATTTGTAAATTAGACGAACTAATCTAATCAAAATGTATATCTCTAATTTCGTAATACTTATGTGTATGAGAAAATTTATATTAATAAGATTGTTGAACGAACGCGTTCAATCTTAGGATTTTATTCTTGTCAATTTTTCCGACCGAGCAGAGCGAGTCGAAAACAATTAAATAGACGTCTTTCAAGCCAAAGTTAATATGTTTGCTATACACACATATGATTTTATTAAACTTGGTTAATCAAAAACAAAAATACAGTCCTAAATAATAAAAAATCATGAAATATTTGGTCTAGTAATAAAAAAATCACACAAAAAACAGTAGTTGTCGTTTGTTGATGTCGTTCTCGCTTCTCGTTTTTTAGCTTACCTGGCCCGAAGTGTCAAGTGAGCTTTTCTTATATCTTGGCGTCCGTCGTCCGTCGTCGTAACTTTTACAAAAATCTTCTCCTATGAAACTACTGAGCCAAATTCAACCAAACTTAGCCACCATCATCATTGGGATATCTAGTATAACAAATGTGTCCGGTGACCTTGCCAAATAACCAAGATGGTCGCCATGGATAAAAATAGAACATAGGAGTAAAATGAAGATTTTGGCTTATATCTCAGAAATCAAAGCATTAAGAGCAAATCTGACATGGGTAAAATTGTTTATTAGGTCATTATCTATCTGCCCGGAAATTTTCAGATGCATCAGACAACCTGTTGTTATGTTGCTGCCCCTGAATTGGTAATTTTAAGAAAATTTTGCAGCTTTTAGTTATTTTCTTGAATATTATTATAGATAGAGATAAACTGTAAACATAAATAATGTACAGCAAAGTAAGACCTACAAATAAGTCAACATGACGAAAATGGTCAATTGACCCCTTAAGGAGTAATTGCCCTTTATAGTCAATTTTTAACAATTTTCATAATTTTGTACATTTTTACAAAATATTTTCCACTGAAACTACTAGGCTAAGTTCATTATAGATAGAGATAATTGTAAGCATCAACAATGTTTTGTAGAGTAAGATCTACGAACACATCACCATCACCAAAAACACATAGACCAAGGTGAGCGACACAGGCTCTTCAGAGCCTCTAGTTATATAAAAAATTTAGATCTTTGGTTTTCCCGTTTGAATGGTTTTACACTAGTCATTTTGGAGGATCCTTATAACTTGCTATTCGGTGTGAGCCAAGGATTCGTGTTGAAGAGGGTACTTTAACCTATAATAGTTTCCTTCTACACACTGTGACTTGGATGGAGAGTTGTCTCATTGGAACTCATACCATGCACATCTTCTTATATCTATATATTCTTTCGATATTTTTGATTGGGGTCTGGAGCTGGCATGTCAGTTACTGCTAGTAGTTCTTTGTTAACTTATGAATCATATTCGTTTTGTGTAGTTTCTTTTGTTTACTATTTTGTCATCGGACTCGGATTTCTTTTAAACTGAGTTTCTCTGTGCATATTGTTGTGTGTTTGTTTATTCTACATGAGCTAGATAAAATTGTATAGCGGGAGGGTTAAGATCTAACAAAGCATGTTTAGCCCCGCCGTATTTTTGCGCCTGTCCCAAGACAGTAGACTCTGATCTTTGTTAGTTTTTTTATGTTCTTTTTTGTCTAAGTTAAGTGTGACGTCCATTTTCACATTACTAGTATATATTTTTATTTAGAGACCAGCTGAAGCCCGGATTTTCTCGTTGTGTTGAAAACTCATTGGTGGCCTTCGGCTGTGCTCTTTGGTTAGGCTGACTGTTGTTTCTTTGACACATTTTTTATTTCCATTCTCAATTTTATTGATTGATTGATTGATTCATTGATTGATTGATTGATTGATTGATCATTTTACTACAAGCAAAAGTCATGATCATTTGAGAATCCTTTATTTGTATTGTAACTTGTTAATTTCACCAATGAAACTCGACATTAATGTTTGTCTTATATTAAATTTCTTTGTAAACTCTAAAATTACCGTCTGAATTACGCAAGAATAAAAAAAAAATATTTGGCCTTCAATGTCTCAACCTTTTTTAATTTGAGTAACTTCATTGTTCACTTAGATTTCGATTTTGATATTGTTTTTGCAAGTTTCCATAATATATTTCCGGTAATTGTTCTGCATAAAACCCTATGGGAAAGCACATTAACTAAATTTTCCAAACGTTTATTGGAACCTAATGATTTGGCAAGGTGTTGCAACCTGTAAATGTAAAAAGGTTACAGCCGATTGCACTGAGTGTGTAGGCAAAGGTAGCCTATCCTTGGTTAGCTTGCTTGTATTATTAGGTTAGGTAAACCACCCTCCTTTAAGAGTAGACTAGTTCGACAAATAACCAATCAATCTGTCTGTAGGACTAGGCTCCTTTTACAGGAGGGTGGTATACCTTACCTAGTTACTTCATAGTTCAGCTAACAAACAAGCAATTCAAAAATATTACCTTTGTCTACACACTCAATGTAATCGGCTGTAATGAAAATGCGGAGTTTGTGAGACCAGGCTCAAGCAACCATTCGGTAGCAGTCAGTTTTCAAATATATAAAAACAAATATTGCATAAGACTCAAACGTACTTAAAATGTTTTTATTAATATATAACCACTATATCATCAGTTTTTAAAATATAATTCAGCAGTCAAAGACACTTTTCAATGAATCTTAAAATTTCATTTCTGGTTTATTTAAGAATTGAATGCTTTTTTTTTGTTACTTCATTGAGGTGTAAAGCGATGACCGAAATACATTTTGTATGAAAAGCGGAAGCGCTTCATTTTGAAAATGTACGCACGGTCAACGCTTTTACAACCCTATGAAGTTACAAAAAGAAGCATTCAATATTTATAATTACATGTTTTAGCTAGGATCATGAAAACACGATTTTTATCAAGTTTTTATTAAATTCACCTTTGCACTTTATTGTGGGACCTCGTGTCATCATGAATAATGATTTTCGTTGTGTAATGTAACATGAGATGTGCAGTTAGCAAATCAGAATAACGAATTATAATGAAACATACATCTCATGTTATTATTAGTTATATAAAGCCAAAATCAATCGCTTTCGATATATTACACAGCGTACTGCCCGCTTTTATATCTCAAATAAATTTTCATTTTTGATAAACGAAAATCCATTTGAATGCTTTCTACATCCCACTAGGGTTGTCAATTTCATTAACTATTGTACAGTTAACACCTGTCAGCACATTTTGATTCATTCAGTGCGGTGGTAAAGAAGATGATGACCCATTTATTCATCAATTCATCTTCTGAAAACACCGGCAACCATGCGTTATACACATTTATACAATTGGTCAGGTCTTACGAGAGTTAGAAAAATAGGTTTAACAGCTGTGATAATTGAATCTCGCTTGATATCAACTCTCGTTATATTATTGAAATTGTAATAATGAGGGCACTGACAACTACTTTATTATTCTTATCTTAATTAAATCATTCGAGTTGTTATCAAGAGACACCAAATTCTCACTCGTTTTCAAACGTATAGATTTTACATTTAAAAATAATATTCAAAATGAAAATATTCTTTTCTAAAGTGGTTTCAATTTACTTGATTTTACAATGTACAGTTTTTTAAAGACAACATATAACTATGCATTTACTTGCGTCAGGAATATATAATCTTTGCTATATTTGCCAAAACTAATTTTTGGTCATCAATGCTCTCCAACTTCGTACTTTTTTTTTTCCATTTTAACTTTTTTTATCGAGCTTCACTGATGGGTCTTTTGTAGACGAAAAGCGCCTCAGGCGTAATAACAAAATGGCAATCATGGTATCTTTGATAAATTTATTTACAAATAAATAAAAAATACATCAAATGAAATGTCTTCAATTTTAAATAATAAAAATAAAGGTTAAAAGAAAAACATGGTTAATCATACTATGATATCATTGAATGTTCATTTCTTTATAATATTAAATTTTTCAGTTTATCCCATCTTGTCGATCGTTGAATATTCTTTCCAATAAGTGTTATACTACATAAAACTAGGTTCACACTGCCGATCAGATCAACTAGATGAACCCGATTGTCCAAATTTCCACGACCAAGATCTACCAAATTCTGGATCGAGCCTGTTTACGACTTCTACCCGATCGCCATCCGACTGTAGACGACCTTAACTCGACAATTCACGACCCCATCAGGACTCCATTCCGACAACAAAATGAATACTTATTCGATAATTCCGATCAATTCACGATCTTTACACGATCTTTACTCGACTAGCTAGACCAAATCAACTTTTTCACGATCTCACTGTGATCTCGACCAGACCAGATCGACCTGATCGTATATGGGTCGTAGGGATAATCGGGAATTGGTCGGGTATGCATAATTTTAGTATAAAAACGTCCGAAACTTTTATTCCCCGACGTTTTGGAGTGGGAATTGCGTGTTACCCTTGTCCGTGCGTACGTGTGTGCGTACGTCCTAACAATATTAGTTTCCGTTCTCTAATTTTATTTTGCCTCAACCAAATTTTATGAAACGCCGTATACACCATGCTTATTACAGTTCAAATGCGAATTTAGGTGGCCGTTCTTAGAGTAATGACCATTTATAATGTTATATATGCTAGCTGGGTATTATCAGTGTCCCATGGACACATTTTCCGTATATTTGGTTATATTCAATAGAAGGTCCGAGTAAAATCATGCATTTAAAATATCTATATAGAAATAAAGCAATTGGATTTGTGGGCAAGGTGATAAGAGCTCATAGAGACAGGTTAATAGCTGTAACGGAGCTTGGAGAGTGAAAAGAAGACGAACAAGAAGGTGTAGACAGCAACGGGCGCCGAGAAATCTAGGCGAGGCAGTGGCTGACACGCCGACCACATGTGGGCAGTATGAGAGACTTGCACTAACTTAACAAAGAGGAACCCAGTGCTTATAAAAACTTCCTCATAGTGGACACTGATATGTAATGTTAGTTATATTGCTCTTTTTTGGAATTGACACCACAAAATGAGATTTGTCACTGGATTAATACTTATGTTAGATAGCAATATACATAAACTTTACCATCCCCTCTTCCTTGCTTTCTTACAAATAAAGCATACTGTTTGTTTAATATATGTGCATAAGTATATTTAAGCAGTATTTTTCATAGATTTGATATCCAGTAGTTGATTGGTTAAATATATTTATTTTCCTTATGCTGTATGGCAACAACCTGCATGTATTTGCTTTAAAATATTGCAAAAAGAGGGCAAAGTTGTCACATATTTCCCAAAAAATTGACCAAAAGTAGAATTTCAATACCTTTTCTGAAACTGTTTACTACTTTACATATACATGATATATTTATCAAGAGATCAAGAGTGCATTTCTTTCTAACCAAAGTTTAGTAAATGTTGTGTGCCATATGCTATAGTTTGTTTAACGTTACAGTAGTAGAAACAAAGGCATCGTTTAATCCGAGTTTGGTGACCCTCTTTGAACTGTCAAAACCGCATGCACATTTTGTTGTTATTTGAACTTATTACGCGGGTAAATAGCCTCCGTAAAAGATGTTATAGACAAAGAAGACATCGCTCCTCTGTGCATTTTAAATTTTATTGACAGTTTTTCATCTTAATCAGATGAATGTATGAAGAAAGTGATGATATTTAGCCTTTTTTTTTTTTTAAAGATTATGCTTTTGCTTTCCATAACTCAAAATAATGTCTAAAATTACTTAAATTTAGGTATTACCCTCCTTTCTTTCATAGCTGTTATGTTGAACTAACAAAACAACAAACGACAAACAGTAGACGCATTAGCAGCGAGTGTATAGTTTGTCAAAGTTTAAGCAAACTTTGCAAAAGTATGTAAGAAACAGATTATCAAAGCGTGTGCACGCTGAATTTTTTTTTGTATCTCCAGTGTAAAACAAATTGACAGTAATGTGACCTATAGTTGTTATTAATCATTTTTTTGTCATTTGGTGTTCTGTGAAGAGCTGTCTCGATGACAATTAATTGTACTCCATCTTCTTTTTTTTTATACTCGTACAAACATTTCTGAACAAACGAAAAATACGGACAGACAAAACAGAAAATAGCCCATAAAACAGGTAAATATAATCTTGATCGTTGTTCTTATAAACCAACATCGGAAGATAACTTAGTCGTCAGCAGTCTAATAATGAATGTTATTAATTTCATATTTGAAGAATCCGCCGGTGCAAAAATTGCAGGATACCCTTCCCTTCCAGAACACCTGAGTTCATCCCAGGTTTTTGTTGGGTTGTGTGTTGCTAAATTTTTAGTTTTCTATGTTATGTGGACTGCTGTTTGTCTTCTCGTCGGTTTTCGTTTTTGCTATAGCTGTGTTGGTTTGTTTTCGACCTTTGAGTTTGATTGTTCCTTTGGTGTCTTTTGCCTCTCTTTTAAAATTTTACATCTCCTTTCAAAAGAAAAGACACGCACTGTACATAGAGGCCGAATTTTTGTACAGTTAAATATGATGTTGCCAATATATTTTTGCGGAGGCAGAGTTATAAGAGTTAATCAGATCTGCACACAATTTTAGAGAATCGTGTAGCAGTCATGTGTTCTCGTGTATTGGCGAGTAGAGATCGAAGAGTGGTCGAATGTGGTCGCGAATGGATCGGGTATTGGTCGAGTTGGTCTGGATAAAATAAATATAGAAGTCGCAGTGATCTGGAAGCGATCGGACATTTGTCGAGTTAATCTGGAAATGATTGGACATTAGTCGAGCAAAGGTCGAAATGATCGAGTACTGATCGGTAAAAATGTTGTATTCCGACCAGACTCGATCTCTACACAATCCTTTACCGATCAATTCGACCTCTACTCGACGAATTCTCGATCTCTTGTCGAGTGACTTGCTTCTCGGTCCTTACTCGATTGTTTTTGACATGTCAAAAACTCTCAGGTAGAAAGTCAGATCGATGACGAGTACGGTAGACTATCCCGAACATCCTTGTCTATTGAGTCAGACCAGTCTCCCGATCATGTTATTTGTTTTGATCGGACTTTATCGAGTTGATCTGATCAGCAGTGTGAACCTAGCTTAACATTGGACACATACTTATCTGACATAATAGTTCGTAAATCCTAAAATCATATTTTTCTTTATATCATATCAAACTATAGGTAGTGACTGTTTCCTGTAGGAATCAAAACGACAGCTGGTATGTTTGTTTTGTTACTGATCCACATAACAGTTGTGTTGATAGTTGCAGCCCAGCGTAAGTTATGTTTTCTTTGAAACTTTCAATGTTTGTCATTTTTACATACTAGTACACATTATTGTTTATAACATTCAATGTTTGCTCATTTCACATGCTTGGCACCAATATATCTTGTTTTCTTTGCATGAAACCAAATATGTAATGCCATTAATTCGTGTCTGTCTCTGTTGTAGAGTTTTAAGGAAATACACCAATCCCCTTGCCTTTTCACGAGTTTTACCTACCGAATGATTCTATTTACCAGATTTGTAATAGCATGAGCAACACGACGGGTGACACATATAAAGCAGGATCTGTTTACCTTTCCGGGACACTTGCAATCACCTCAATTGTTGGTTGGGTTCATGTTGCTTATTTATTAGTTTTATATGATGCGTCTTGTGTACTATTATTTGTCTGTTTGTCTTGTTCTTTTTAGCCATGACGTTGTCATTTTGTTTTCGATCAATGAGTTTGAATGTCCCTTTGGTATCTTTTGTCCCTCTTTAAGATACTTAGTATACCTTTTACAGCTGACCATGTGTTATGGGCTATACTCATTGTTGACGGCTGAATGACGACCAATAGTTGTCAATATATGGGTCATTTGACCTCTTGTGAAAAGTTGTTCCATTGGCAAAATTACAAGTCCCACGTTCTCGACATAGTTTTCATTTCTAAATTTGCATTTGTTTGGCTGCTGGATTACAATTATTGTCTGATTATCCTATTGAGACTTTTTTAATTGTACACGAAATTTATTTGTTTTCAATGGATGTCGATGTTCTTCAGAAGAGACTCGCGCTGAAATTTCTCAGAACTTTTCTCGAATTCTCATTAAAAAATATAGACCATCAGATGGACCATTTTACGGTCTATAAATAATTGTGACCCCTTCTATTTTTTTTAATTACAACAGATGTACTAAATAAAGTGTACAACTTTATCAAATGTCTTGAAATTAACTGATTATAATCCACAAAAGACGGCTTGTATAATCACATTTTAAATAAGCATTTAATTACGCTGTAACATTAGGAGGTGCCATTACCAAAAGTTAAATATATATGGTATACGATAAAATATATCGATAGCGACATCACCAAAAGCAATGTGCTAAATGGCTGAATATTTGTGTCGGAAACAGAGGGCCTCTTTGAATGAGTGGTTTGAATAATCGCACTACCATATAACTAAAATATCAACACTTAAGTTGCGAATTCAAATAATGCACGTGCACGTGGCAGGTGTGGCCGACTCAAGTCTTTATAGATTAAAATTGTACGATTCTCTACTGGAAATATTTTTAAGACTTAGTACAGTAAAAATTTAAAACACTGACGAAAGGTATTTGTTAAACACGATTTTACTACATCGTTATCGTATAATATCATCTTATATAAGTATATTTTTGCACATATTTTTCTATCTGCAAATAATCGTCTATTCTAGACGATCCGGTAATATCTAAATGCTGGTTTGTCCTTTTAATGGACTTCTATATATACAAGCGAACTTGTAAAATCTGTAAGATAATTATCAATATTCTGAACATGCTGAAGTGTTAGGAATTTGAAAACAAAATATTTCGAAGAATCCATATTCAAAGATAGATTATCTATTTTGAATTATAATTTTGTAATAGATCCTATTTTTGTTAAATCCATCTAATAGTGACAATGAGTATTCAAATGACTTATGTGCTGAATTAAAGACAAAGATCCATATTTCAATAATTTATGCATACTAAATTGTTTTCTTGACAGACTATTTTCACACTCCTTCATTCTGGAATTGAAAGTTGCATCATGACAAAGATTAAGGATGCTCGAGGGTACAAAAATTTCAGAAAATTTAAATCATATTTCTTTCTTTATCAATTTTATTTATTACAATAATATTTATTACTTTATTATTTGGTACAAACATCAACCAAACAAATAGATTCGTTTTGGCCCGAGATGACTTTTAAAATGTTTATATCATTTAAAAAGCTCAAAATTAGCCCCTTTGGGCAAAAATTGCCATTTCTTTGCATTGAAATTGAAATATCTTTTGTTTAACTCATCGGTGAACCATGTATATTTTTTTATTATTATTTTCAAATAAGCTTTTCCTAAACTTAAACGATTTCTGTAAGTTAGTACTTCTTTTTATTTCGATATTACCTTTATTTCTCAATTAGTTTAACAAAAAAAGTACCTTTAAGTTAGCTAAAATGCATGATTCATTCGAATTTAGATTTTGGGCTTAAATGAACGTTGACCCCATTTTTTATTTTAGTTTTCTATTAAGAATATGTTTATGTTCATTCACAGAAAAAATATTAGCCAAATCTTATATTTCAAACAATTCGATCTATACCCGCGAGCCCCTTTAAATAAAACTTTGATTTACATGAATTTGGGTTATCTTTTATCTGGTATCTCGAATTCCTAAATTTTCTTCTGTTGGTTTCTTTCGAACATTGAATAATACGCCAGACGCGCATTTCGTGTTCATAAGACTCACCAGTGACGCTCAGATAAAAAAATGTATAAAGCCAAACAAGTACAAAGTTGAAGAGCATTGGGGACCAAAAATTCAAATAAATTGTGCCAAATACGGCAAAGGTAATCTATGCCTGGGATACGAAAATCCTTAGTTTTCAAAAAATATCATTGATATGTTCATATTTATAGTTTAATTGTTTACAAAATTTGGATTTGATCTATAATAATGGTTTGCTTTTACAAGTTGTAATTTTGAATGGAGAGTTGTCACATTGGCACTCAAACCAAATCTTCTATATCTATTGTATATACAAAAAAGAAGATGTTTTAAAAATTCAAGTTCCACATTATGCGAAACACCAAAGATTGTTACCGTAATTTTAAGTTACCCTGGCCTTACTTGGCACAATGTTTTGGATTTAAATTGATTGCAAAAAAAAAAAAAAATTCGAATGTGACCTTCAACACGTTATGATTCGTGGTTCTGTGATCCATTCATTCTTTTTTAACAAAAACGTGTGTATGTCTTATTCCCGATTGTGACTGTTTTGTCGAGTGTGAACTCGCATTACTATAAGACGTGGTACGGTACTTGTCTATCCCAAATTCATGTATTTAGTTTAAATGTTTAATGTTATATTTATAATTCTCATTGGATTTTGTCAAATGTGTTGAAGTCTTTTCTATTATATTTATGTGTTATGGTAAAGAAAATTAATCACCGCCTTCATTTATTAGATTTGATTTCGTTCAACGTAATCAGTACGATATTTTACGTTTGAAGTTAGATTCAAAACACACCGGACATAGTTTTATAATATAGTTAATTGCTACCTTAGTTTGATATAAATAAGTATTAAAATGTGTTTTGTTATTAAATGCAATATCAGTATTTAGTTCAAATATATAATCTTAAATCAATCCTAATTCTATCTTTTTCATTCTTATGTGACGTCATTTTTCATTTTTTGATGATCTGTTTTACAAATTCAAATGACGTCATTTTTTCGTCATTTTTCAGTTTCAAATAGGACGTCTCTTGGCGTAGAGGTTTAAACTTATTCGGATGTGTCTACTTTTGTCTTTCAAATGTCTGGTTATGTAAATGTATTTCAGTTGTTTCCTGTAATTAGTTAATACTTCAGTTTTATCATGTACATCTTTTGAATATTCATTTTATTAAATTTACTGTTTGCAAAAGTATAAATTATTCTAAATTATAGGGATTTTCTGGTAACGAACAGAAAACCCTTGCCGTTTTTGGCACAACCTTTTTGATCTTTTTGGTCCTCGATGCTGTTCAACTTTGTACTCGTTTCGGCTTTCAAACTTTTGTATCTGGGCGTCACACGTAGGTCTTGTGTGGACAAAATACACTTCTGGCGTATTAAAATTTTGAACTTGTTGCCTTTTGTTGGCTGTTATTCGTGTGATTCTTTGTCAATTGTGTTCTCCAATTTATTTATCTTGTAGTCCTGTGTTGTCATTTTGATGTTATATTTCACATGGCCATACAAGTGCGAGGTTTGGCATGCCACAAAACCAGGTTCAACCCACCATTTTTTCCTTTAAAAATGCCCTGTACCAAGTCAGGAATATGGCCATTGTTATATTATAGTTCGTTTCTGTGTGTATTATATTATAACGTTGTGTCGTTTGTTTTCTCTTATTTTTGAGTGTAAATTCAAATTGCGATAAGACGTGTCACGGTACTTGTCTATCCCAAATTCATGTATTTGGTTTTGATGTTATATATATATGTTATATTTGTTATTCTCGTGGGATTTTGTCTATGTGTGTTACATTTTAGTGTTATGTCGTTGTTCTCCTCTTATATTTAATGCCTTTCCCTCGGTTTTAGTTTGTTACCCCGATTTTGTTTTTTGTCCATGGATTTATGAGTTTTGAACAGCGGTATACTACTGTTGCCTTTATAAGCATTATATCTTTATGAGTTTTGAAAAAAAAAACACTTTTCAATTAAAAATAGTGCAATAATGGTAGAATGACGTCCCATATGCGATAGTATGTTTTTGTATTAAAAAGGATGTTGCATAATTTGCAACATAAATTTTTTCTAACCCAGGTGTTAAATGCAAAGGCTTTATTTGGCACACATTGCTCAAATTTGTGGTCTTCACCTTGTTTTTGGTTTTTTAATTGTTTTGATCCGAAAAAAACTGATGAGTCATCTGAAGACAAAACCTATACATAATCATAAGTCTTGGTATATATTTACTACAACAGATGCGTAACATAAAAGATAATGTTTTTTTAAATACAAGTGAGAGATTAAGAACAATAAACCCAGGTTTAATCCACCCTTTTTTCTACATAAGAAAATGGATGTACTAAATCAGTTGTTGTCCATTCGTTTAATGAGCTTTATCTTTTGATTTTGCCATTTGATAAGGGACTTTCCCTTTTGAATTTTCCTCAGGGTTTAGTAATTTTGTGATTTTACTTTTTACTTAGTATTTATCATCAATATTCCTGCAATCTACTGAATAATTATACTTAATTAACATATATATGCGGTTTATTTTTGGTTTTTGTTTGCAGATAACCTCACACCGTTTGGCAATGCTTCTCAAAGTTCTCTATTAACAGTTGCAACAGGACCTGAAAACGCCCTTAATCCACCTATTTCAAATGTATTTTCCTTTTCTGACTGTTCACACACAAAAGTAGACCCTGAAAACACGACAGCTTGGTGGATGTTTAAATTATCTTACGGAGCTGCATATATTCAAACTATAACAATATACTACAGAGAAAACTGTAAGTATACTTAAGAAATACGAAAGTATTATTATATTTATCAATATAATAATTTGTGTTAATTTATTTACATATAAACATGATAAAGATTGAGCACAATAAGGTGTAATGAAAAAGGATTAACAGGAAATAATTGGAATTCAAATAGTCTATGGGCAATATGGTAGATGACAAATCCATGAGTATAATTTCTTAAATATTGAGAAGAATAAAAATGAAAAATAAGACAAAATCTGTAAGTTTCATTGGAAAATTAAATCAAAGATTACAAATTTAAGTAGTTTGCAAATATACTTTAAAAAGTTCAGACAGCGTATGTTTTTAAAATTTCTTTTTTTTATGAAAAAACATGGCAAAAAATCATGTTTTATTACTTTTCTTTCATTTTATAAATCGCAACGTAAAGAGTGAATTTATGTGGTGGGTTTGTTTTTGTTACTTTAAATAATTGAATAATCAAAACTTGATTAATATGTCAAATTAAGTAAGATTGTGATATGTTTTTAGCAAATATGTTTCATTTTAACACAAAGATCTACTTTCGTCTAGATAAAACATGATATATAAAAAAGAAGATGTGGTATGATTGCCACTTAGACAACTGTCCACAAAAGACCAAAATGACACAGACATTAACAACTATAAGTCACCATACGGCCTTAACAATGAGGAAAGCCCTTACCGCATAGTCAGCTATTAAAGGTCCCGATAAGACAATGCAAAACAGTTCAAACGAGAAAACTAACGGCCTTATTTATGTAAAAAAAAAATGAACGAAAAACAAATATGTAACACATAAACAAACAACCACCACAGAAGTACAAGCTTTATGACATAGCCAGAAAGGTTATTTGAAGATATTTACTTACGCACTTATAGAAAATAACATGTATTTCCAAAAAAAATGGTGATCATCATCTCAATTTTCAGTTCTCTGGAATTGATAGGTTCCATAACATTAATTATATATCGTGCCCTCTCTTTTGATGAATTAACAAATTAGTGAGACACTAAATTAGTAATTCCCTCAGTCAAATTTAATCTATAATCGAAATAGTTATTATGTCAAGTCTCTATTTGTCAAATAACTATCACATGCTCGGTCCTGATACAAAAATAACTCAAAGCCATTCAGAGTAACTGAGTAAGGTGAAATAAGATTTTGTACTGCCGATGTCCAAAATTTACTATCACATGTGTACTATTTTATGTCTGTTTTTTTTTTTTTTCGTTTTTAGCCATTGCGTTGTCAGTTTACTTTCAATTGATGAGTTTGGCTGTCACTCTCGTATCTTTCGCTTATCTTTTAAACACAGTTATGTTTCTGTTTTCATATTTTTATTGAGTGTGTTTTACTTTCGTGTAACAGATTTTCAAATTGTTGTGTTCATGATGTCAATCATCCACTCATAATGTTATTTTTCTGTATCCGTGTTGGTTTCTCAATTAAAAATTCTCAAATATGTTTTCTGTAAGATGTCATTAGCAGTGAAAAGAGTATATTACGGAAGACCTATCTTATAATTTGAGCAGAAATATATTCACACAAAGCACCGGATTTATAATAACGCAGTATTTAATAATGATGAAAAACGAGACATATAGAGCACTCTTCACTTCAAGTTATATCGTTTAACATGTATCTATGTTAAGATGTAAGATTAAAATGAAACAGTTATAATAATTTCCTTTCTATTTGGATTGTTTCCATGTCCACCAAAGAAGCTCAGCGCGTTATTGTACTTGGCAACTGTCTAAATTTAAAACAGGTTCAATTGATGTTACAGATGCACATCGTATGGATGGTTTTAAATTGTATGTGGCAAATACATCAACCATTCCACCTGAAGGTTATCTTTGCTATGAGGATCCTGGTCCAGGTTTGCCAAACATCACACAAACTATTCTTTGTAACCAACTTGGAAGATATGTCATATATTACGATGACACAGGATCTTTGGAGAGAGTAGGACCTGTAGTTGAACTGTGCTACGTTGCCATTAATGGTATGTTATTGTCATTATGTAAAGTGTTTTCATTTTCATCATACAAGCTTCAATCTTAACAATGCTGAATGTGCCAATTTTTAAATATTTCAATCGTTTTGTTGCGTATGTTCAATCTAACAAAACAAAATAATGAAAAATAATAAAAATACTAGACTAATTTGATTACAATTTGTAGTAAAGTAAAGTCACAAAAATACTGAACCGAACGAGGAAAATAAACTGTCGTATTCCTGCCTTGGTACAGGTATTTTCTTATGTAGAAAATGGTGAATTGAACCTGGTTTTAAACCTTTCTCTTGTATGACAGTCGCATCAAATGCCATGATATTGACAACGATGCGTTAATTAAACAGATATAGTAGATAAAATGGTCAAAATAGGGGCACATAAGTCATCACCATGTCACAATCTCAATCAGAACAAAAGCAAACAAATATTTACCAAAGAAGCACAAAACGGAAATATCAAAATTAACATTCACTGCCTACTTATTTTGTGACAGCGTTAACGATTCACAACTTATTATATAGGTAGAATTGTCAAAATAGGGGTACAGCAATCATCACCGTGTCAAAATCTCCATCAGAACAAAAACAAAAAAATTTTCAACAAATTCAGGTTGATAATGATTTGTCAATATTGAAGATATAATATACAAGAAGTACATAAACATGATTAATAAGGTATAATTATATATATAGTTACTTTACTACAGTGTGCTTTGTGTGTTAAAAGAAAGTCCTTTTTTTTCTGGTGTGAATTCCAAAAAGGCCTTGTAGTTTTAGTTAATACAATGTCATGTTATATGTGCATTTGCTAAAAAACAGGACAAGACACATTTCTGATATAAGGTTCAACTGTTTCAGTATCTATGTGGCTTTTCTTATGTCAGTTCAAAAGAAAGTTATATCACTATATCAACTATGTAAATGTATTGATGAATTTTAATAGTTAAAATAAGATTTTTATAAAAAAAAAAGACACATTGCCAACAATAAGCACCTTAAGAATATAAAATTACTCTCAGAGCAAGACTAAACTGAGTTAATTTGACCATCTCAATTTGCTTAATCTGATAATCATGAAAGTAAAATATGTACATATATCAGTACTCTTTTTAGTCTAGTGCTGTGGCAGTTTAAAAGGATAGTAATATAAACATGATAACATATAGAACTTAAAAAGTGGTGGTTATTTTGTCAGACCAGTCGAGTATTGGTAATACTTTGGTTGAATTTGGCTCATACAATAGGTTGTATATGGTTCAGACTGGCAAACTAGTTCTAGTTTGGTTGAGTAAGGTTCAGACCGACAAACTACATGTAGGTCTAGTTTAGTCAAGCGCTGGTCGATAATGGGTCCAGACTGATTCAGAATTGTCAAGTAATATTTTTGACTTCCTTCAATGGCAAGGATAATGGTCAAGTGAAAATAAGCACAATTGAATATTGTTCGAATTGAGGTCGAGTGATATTGAGTAAAATTCAGACTTATCCAGACTTGATAGCAGTGCACCTAAATACAGATATAGAACATGTATTGCAAGAACCTATTACACCAAGAGTTTAAAATAGTGAATGTGAAAAATAAAAAAATAAATGGCAAAGAGATTATCCTCAAAACAACAAACGAGAGGGAAAACAACTGCAAATTTCAATGATTTGACTCATACGTGTCTTTAGATTATAAATTGTGGACTGAACCTGGTTGTATAGGTTTATTTTAACTTTACCTCTCTGAGATCCCTAATATCACAGTTAAATAAAAGTTTATGGGTGAACGAAACAAACATACGGGATAGAAAAAGTATCAAAATTGTCGAAAAAATTGAGGTAATCTAATCGAAATCTGTATTGACACCATCTCGAATACTTGTCACAAGGAGTACAATGGATAAGTTCAGATTGTCAAAAACCTCTGTTCATCGAAAGGGGCATCATTTTCAAAACATTCCTGAATTGGTATTTGAATGGTCGACCAAGACGACAAGAACCACATTGTGGAGGAATAATTGCTTATCCTTCAAAAGCATCGGAGTTCACCATGTTTTGGTTTTGTGGGGTCCGTCTTGCAGATATTTTATTTGTATTTTGTTTGGTATGGTTGTTAGGTGTTTATTTTGATTTGTTGCCATGACTTACACCGTAAGTAATCGACTGATGAGCTTGAATAGTTCTTGTTATATTATGTCTCCCTTTTACACCACTAGGCATTACTAGTTTAAAATATTAAAATCATAAGTGCTGATATAATTACTAACGAAACATTCAATCACAGTACACCAAAGGCATGGCTTTAGACATTAAAAGTCAATGAATGTCTTTAACAACGAACAAATCAAATACAGTATAGTTTGCTTTAAAGTCCATAAATGATAACATGAAATAAATTTCATACAATAAAATATCTAAGTTAATAGATTTAGACTTTGGAAAAGCACATTAAGATATGCTATTGTTCAACACGTGTGTCAATGCAGAATTTATTATTTTGAGTAACACGACAAGAATGAAAGAAAGAATATAAAAAGGACACAAACTTCAAGTGACGCAAAGTAAAAAAACTAAAAACTGATTAATCAATCATTTAAAACCTAACAAATTAACATCATTTTTTAAAGAATAATCAAAAGACTAAAGGAAAAAAAACCAACTCATTTTTTTTTAAACATTAAGATACCAGTACATGACTTCTGTACTATAAAGACAATGGTCTTATATAGTCTTAAATGCATGATTCTTTTATAAATTGTTAGTGGCTTTGAACTAGCTGTCAGTTATCTGCAAGTACTCTAAGATCTGTACCTAGTGCCTTTCTGTTGTTGGGATGTACATGTACCCGGCCACTTCCACTTGTATATTTGTCCATCTGATTAGTTAAGCCTTTTCAACTGACTTTTATAGTTCGTTCTTATGTTGTACAGCTGTCCCAGGTTAGGGAAAGGTTGTGATCCCGGTAACATGTGTAACCACGTCACAATCTTAAAGGAGAAGCCAAAATAGAAAAAAAATGCAGTTCTATTTCTCCTTTTTCAGGTTGTCAAAAGACCTTTTGGGGTAGTGACTGTGATAAAAACTGCTCCGAAAATTGCATTGACCAACATTGCTACCCTCAAAATGGTTCATGTGTTTGGGGATTTCACACTAGAAATTGTTTAAATGATGTGTGCGATAACTATACTGCAGTTTGCACTGATGACTGTAAGTAATTGTGCTTAAAATAACTTTGTAATGACATAATATTTCCTACTGTATCAATCGTAACTGATGTTTACAAGGTTAAAGAAAAAACTTGACACTCGAGGTGTTTTGAAGTTTTTACAAATGTAAGTATAGAAAAACAATATGGTAAAATCAATTACATATAAATCGAACCGTTTCCACTCAATTGGTTGATGGTGTAATTCATTGTTATTGAAAAACATCGTCTGTCGTGTAGAAAAATAACAAATTATTTATACAAAGTAAAACCACAAAAATACTGAACTCCATGAAAAATTCAAAATTCGAATTGCAAAATCAAATGATAAACACACCAAACGAATGAACAACAACTGTCATATTTCTGACTTTGTACAGACATTTTAAATGTAGAAACTTGTTGATTAAACCTCCGTTTTAAGCGTTAAAACTCTCACTTGTATGACAGTCGCATCATATTCCATTATACTGACAACAATGTGTGAATATGTTATCCTATCAACTGCTGTATATGACATGTATGACAAACCCTTTCAAAATGCAGGGTCCTTAATGATCTTCAATACAATATATTTGGCATTTTTCACTTTTTTTTCGCGCGTCACTGCATAGGGCTTTGTACACGAAAAGCGCGTCGTGTACATATCATGATAATCATCCTGGGACCTATGATTACTTTATTTCCATTTTATTACATAAAGTTCTTAATCGTGTAAAAGGATAATTAAATTAGTGATTAGTACTTCAATATCAAGATTTCAATAGCACAGAAGGAAGGTTGCTCTCTCCCTCTCTCTCATTCAAGCTTTTATCAATGTAATATCTCAATAGAAAAATGCCTGTTTGATTTTTAATAAATACTAAGATGTTTGTGTTAATGAAAACATGAATTTGAATCAGTCATTTGCTGCTGATATTATGATATTGAATGTCACCTTAAAAAAAATATGTACAAATTATTGCTTGAAATAACTGAAGCTGTATTTTCTAATTTATTTTCAATAGTTTCTGCAAATAAAGAAGAAAACATCAGCTTACTATCAACCCAGATTGGCTTTTTCACAGGTGGTGTTCTTTTTGGTGCTCTGATTACATCCACTGTGTGTATTCTAGTAATTAAAAAACGCACACGTCGTAAAAAACACGGTAGGAATTATTTTCCCTTATTAGTTCTTCTTGCAATGCTCAATATTTCATATATTCACTGAAAATTAATTAATGTATAGAAATGTCAATTTTGAAGTCAGTGAATATAGACATAAGAAGAAGTGTTAAATGTGTAAATAAAACCATTCTCCATCCATGTCACAATTTTATAAAAGTAAACCTTTATAGTTCGGTTTTCAATACCAAACAGCAAGCTATAAAGCTTAGGTAAATCAGTTCACCCTCATCTAAAACAGTAGTGTAACATCACAACATAGAAAGACACACTATGATATATCAATTGAAATGGCTTAACTCAAACAAAAGACTAGCACAAAAATGCGAACATACTCTGACCGAATGTGTTAATTGTAACACTGTATTAAATCAAAGGTATACAACATCAATATACATCTTATGTAGCCAGTCAAGGTCGTTAAAAACTTCCATGTGTATACATCTTACTAAATGAAAAGTACACTTTGAATAATGTGTTATCGAAGATTTTACACTTATAAAATGAACTAACTTGAAAAGAATAATGTATTACTAAGTAAACTCAAAGTTTGTTTATAGTTTGTAACAACTGTTTGTTTATTTGTAGGCAACAATGATGTAACGAAGACATCTCAGAGGTATATGTGTTATTTATAATGTGATAATTTTATTTGCCCAAATATTTTATTAGCCTTCCATAAGAAAAGACACAATTCAATTCAAATGGTAAAAGAAAAAAAAACCACAACAAATTCATTAAAAAGACGCCCAAAGTCGCAAAAAGTGTTATCGTACTCGGAATATAAATGATCATCATTGCTTCCATTTAACGTTATCTATTAGTGGCAAAGATTCCAACGCATTATATATCGAGTTTGTTATATGATATTTATGTGTTTTTTTCGGAACATTTATTATTGTTATTGAAATCAGAGTAAAGACAACGGCACGACTGATTAGAATGAATATTACCAAGTATCTCACTAGTTATTTTATACAAATAGGTGACAAAATGAAATACTAACAAACTAGTTTATATTTTGTAGTCATGAGCAACAGCATGGTGACGATGTTCGAATGGAAAATGTATCTACATATCAAGATCTTACAAATGATATAATGCCAAATGATTATGACCAAATAAACACAACATACGTCAATCACTAAGTTGTTAGCAATAAATATACAAACATTAGATGGGACCAACTAAACTTAATACAGTGAAATTTATATCAGATGAAGATAGTTAGACGGCGCAATCTATATACAAAATAAGTACACGTATATGCAAATGTGTCATCAACGAACATCGTACGAATAAATACTCTGTACATTTGCATTTACATGTGTATTTGTGTGGTACAAAAAATTGCAGGTGCTTTCTTGTTGAGTTTCAATTGGACCTTAGCAACGTGTATATTGGTATTGATTGGGTTAATAAAATAGAATATGTAATGGAAAAAATAGTATACAATAGCTTGATGATTTAATGTCAATTATTTAAATGTTTATCGGAAAAATTAAAGAGACAAATGACTAAAAGATAAATGAAAACAAACAAAAACGAAATCCCCAATCTAGACACTCTTAATTCAAAATTAAAGTTTGATGAATATAATTGCAGATATATTAAAAAACCATTGGATGCCTTTCCGAATTTAAATTCTTTTTTCTTGTTATTTTGTCTATAACGAATCAGATTTGTCTCATTTTGATTATATGAATTACCAAAATCATGTATGAATTACCAAAATCATGTAAAAGTGCATAAGGACAAAGGTTTTCCTCGCACCGTTTATGATATAAATGTCCTTTCACGTGTATTTTGCGTTCAATTGTCCCTTCATGTTCTTTGATATACATTCACATCGTTGATTTACAAGTATTACCAAAGTATAATATAAGTGGACAAAATCCATGACTCGATATGCAAAGTTTGATCATGATAAGCAAATTGACAACTGAAGGTAAACATTATGTGTTTACTAGTTGTAATTTGCTTTGAACATACTCATAGTGCTAATGTATCTACACATCAGGATCTCACTAGGGATGGTTTATCGAATGACAGTGATTATAAACATCCACCAAACGTCAATAACAATTGACGTATAACGCTTGTTAAAAAATAAAATGTATTTTCATTCTTAAACCAAGCCGAAATGTGCAAAAAATAAACGTGGAATGAGATAAGACATTGCGTAAAGTGTCACTGTGTTATTATGTCAGGTCGATAAGGACACCATGAATCGTTTAAGCTGCTGTGTAAGATAGATTGTTCGGAAATCCCTCGTCTATAGTGAAAGATCAGATAACTATTGGGTATATATCAGCATATGGTATAATTTCCAATGAGACCACTATAGCAAAGACGTTACGGCGTAAATAATTGCAGCACTTGCGATTGGTTACTGTGCATCAATATTAAGAATCCCTTATCGTAAAGTCAACTTTAAAAACCCTTTTCACTTAGCGAATTGTTGAACAAAACCAACAACTTAATTTTTATTTTGTATGACCATAGGCATGGTAAATCTGCATTTTTCATTTATTATTACACAAAAGTTTATCGATCCTCTCAGAAACACACAAAAACATGCAATATTCAATACTTTGACGTATATCCGTCTATACTTCGAGAAAATACATCATTCTATTAAAATATATATTTTATTTCAGGTAGATCATAAGTATATATTTTTTGAGACAGAATTTTCTTTTAATTTGCCATACAAAAGATTTTTCTATGTTTTTTTCAAAAATATAATAAAAAGTATGGGTCACCGTGCTATTATTCCAGCTATGAGTCTTTGTAAATTGCCTAAATTTGGTTAGTTTGTACATGAAAAAACACATTACTGTGCATAAAAAAATTCTATGAGATAGAATTTTGAAATCAATTGTGAGAAGATATGTTTCATAATATGTTTAAAGAAAACAAAAAGAAACATGGGGTCAACGAACTTGTTTTCTTGCTTCAAGTTAATATTAAAATTGTTAGTATTAGCCCAGTATAAAATTTGTAATAAAAGAGTTATCTCCCCTTAAATGACTCATTTGAAAAAAAAATGATTTTAAAAACCAAAAAATTGGATATTTGTTTAAATATTTTTAATAATACAATAAATTAACAAGTTTTCTTTATATAAATAAACATTCTAACCATTAAATTGCAAATCTGTCTCCAAATTTGCAGATTTGAGCAAATAACTAGACCGATTTTGTACTGTGATTGTACAATCGAAGATGTCGGTATACCATGAATTTACCTTAAGATATACAATATGAATAAAAATAGAATTAAATCAAATCGAACTTTGACTTAAAGGTATCTAAATAAATCACCATGATGTTTCACTTGAGAGATTCCATCAATACATCAATTCGATCTAAAGGATATTTATGGGATCCGACAAATAGAGTGTAGAATTGAAGTGTACGTAATTAAACTACACAATGGATGTTTTTTAAATTTTACATGTAGATTCTGCTTGTAAAAATAAATCGGAAAATAAAATAAAAAAAGGGGGTAACCGTTTTCGTTTTTGAGATACGAGCTGTTGAAGTTAACAGCATCATACACCAAAATTACAAAGGATATATAGGGAAAATCGTGAAATTCGGCAGGAATTGTTACATTTCCAAGATTTTCTATTATATTAGACAATCGATTTTTTTTTAAATTTATGAGACGATTCTAAAATGTCTGAGGAATCGATTGGTGCAAAAAAAGTCCTTAGCAACCGTGCTACTTTTCAAGCTATATCCTGTTAAAGTTGAATCTTGAGTGTAAAAAAAAACAAAAAACAACGACAACGTTATTGACGTCACCGCAACAGTTACGACGCTTCATATAGTCCTATACTTGTATGAAATATATACCGTTTTGTTGGAGTTCGTGTTGCTCGGTCTTAAGTTCTTTATGTTACGTTTTGTGTACTATTGTATTGTATTTGTCTATTATATTCGGGTGCGTGCGGAGATCGCCAAGGTAGAAAACGGTTGACATTTTTTTCATAATGAACTAGAACTATTTTCGACCTCGGTGCCTTATTTTTTGTTAAAATCTAAACACTGCGACGTGTTTTCAAAATCTTTGTTCTCATAAAACTTCATTTCATCAAGGTCTCTTCTCAGAATATCAGCCATCTGTCTGGCACAAGATAACAAATCAATATTTAAGTAAATTTAAGTTGTGTGGTAATTCTTAGTACATTTGGGTAAATTAATCTTATCTTTGTGCCGCATTTATTAGCATCTCTATAATTCAACACATCCCTGAGCCACGACATTATATATTTTATGCATCGCATGCGCTTCTTTTTATCACAATCCAGACCGGCTAGTAACCGTTGTAAAACTTTACACGTCTGAAGACGAATATTTGCGTGAAACATTTTTGTATGATTTTTATTTCTGGAAATCAATCTGAAATCTACAACAGTCCATTTCCGAAAGTCGGGCTGGACCTTTACTGTTATGTGCATTTACACAAATTGTAACCCGAATAATTCAATCGTATTTTTCAGCTGATGTACGAATGCTACATTTCTCGTGTGGGAGAAAATCGGACATGGAAAGGGCTTGAATTATTCGAGTTACTCAAATGGAAACTCGGGAATATATTTCTAGCTGTTCAATCAATTGGAAAAGGGGGGGGGGTCAACATTGATAGTCAAAAAGCCTTGAAATATTCCAATAAAAAACGTTGAATGTATATTATATGAACTCCAAAATCTCATATTATAAGACTAGTAAACCACAGGCTTCTAAATTCTTGTATGATAATGAACTAGGTGAAAACCTAGAGCTGACCGAGTGCGAGATCCTCATGGATAATCATCGAGGTCGTTAAACACCCCTTGCAGTAAACTTTGGTTAAATTTAAAAAAAAATCGAAATGTTATAGTCTGAACACATTTCACCGCTCATTCCACTAAATATTAAATTGCAGTTACAAGTATCACAAAACTTCCCTGACCTCTTTTCTTTAACCATAATAGAGGGAGGAGGGGAGGAGGGATCCAGATCCTAAAATCCCGGGCTTAAAAACACGAAGTCCGGCGAGGTCCCGAATTAAAAAAAAATCAAATCTCGACTACCCGAAATTTGGAAATAGAATTCCCGGATCCCGGAGTTCCGATAAAGGTCCTACCTCCTCACCCCCTCGTAATTCTATATTCTATTCATTCTTAATCTTGAATTGAGACTTGATACTTCAAAATTACATTCTCTAATTTTGAATGATGCACACAGGCACAATAAAGAAAACAGATTTCGCTTTATATCTCTTCGAAATTGGAATTTGTGAAAGAAGAAATGACATGTTATATTTTATCTTACATGTGTACTTTCAATTTCAATATGGTTCTAAATTTAGATTTAGTTTTCCCATAAATTGCGGACGGAATAGAGGACACCTGTTTATTTTCTGCACATGTAGAAAAAGTTGAAAACTGGGAGTTGAATGACATAATTTTTACTTATTTTAAGATAAATGTTGGAATTTTTAAGTTACTGAGTAATTTTTGGGGCATAATTTGTTTAATTTTTGTTTGTTTTCCGTCTTTGTTTTTCAGACTTGCAAGTGTTGCACTGGTGATCAAATTATTCTCCGTCTTGGTATCGTCTGATTTCTTATATGAATATAAGTCATGTCCTTAAATTTTGAATTGCACAAAATACGAACATTTCAACGTCTTTTTGATTAAAGAATTAAATTCACACGTCTTTCATTAATTATTTGTAACCTATTATAAAACTTTACGTTGAGTACTGTGTTTTTCGTTCAAGACTACGGCTTTTTAAAACGATATTGTTGGGTCAATTCAGGTTTCATTTTAACTAATTTGATATCAATAGAAGAAAATTTGTTACATGTTTATTTGTTTATTTGTTTATAATTTTGTTGTGAGGCGTTTTTTCTTTCTGTTGATATCATAAACACGAAATGCTTTCTCCTACGCGTCTAAAACAAAACCATAACAACAGTGTCAGGTTGCACACAGAACAACGTACAGAATGCTGTGATTTCTAATTGGAGTTATTTAGATAATTTCTACGAGGTTTAAGACAGCACAGGCGTGCTTGTTGGATTCATTATAAACCACAGAAAGTAGTTTCTCTTTCGTGTGTCCTTTCTTGGAGTAAGGGAGATAACTTGCGTAACTAAGGACGAACGTTTTTAATCCCGTATTCCGCTAGAGGCGTGCAATTACGTACACTTCGCCTTAACCGCTAGAGGCGTGCAATTACGTACACTTCGCCTTAAGGCGAAGTGTACGTAATTGCACGCCTCTAGCGGAATACGGGATTAAAAACGTTCGTCGTTAGTTACGCGAGTTATCTCCCTTATTCCAAGAAAGGACACACGAAAGAGAAACTTGCGGTCTATAATGAATCCAACAAGCACGCCTGTGCTGTCTTAAACCTCATAGAAATTATCTAAATAACTCCAATTAGAAATCACAGCATTCTGTACGTTGTTCTGTGTGCAGCCTGACTTAAAGACACTGTTTTGTTTTTTGTTTTAGACGCGTAGGAGAAGGCATTTCGTGTTTATGATATCAACAGAAAGAAAAAACGCCTCACAACAAAATTATAAACAAATAAACATGTAACAAATTTTCTTCTATTGATATCAAATTAATTAAAATGAAACCTGAATTGACCCAACAATATCGTTTTAAAAAGCCGTAGTCTTGAACGAAAAACACAGTACTCAACGTAAAGTTTTATAATAGGTTACAAATAATTAATGAAAGACGTGTGAATTTAATTGTTTAATCAAAAAGACGTTGAAATGTTCGTATTTTGTGCAATTGAAAATTTAAGGACATGACTTATATTCATATAAGAAATCAGACGATACCAAGAGAATAATTTAGTCTCTAGTGCAACACTTACAAGTCGGAAGAACAAAGACGGAAAACAAACAAAAAATAAAAAAATTATGCCCCAAAAATTACTCGGTAACTTAAAAATTCTAACATTTATCTTAAAATAATTAAAAATTATGTCATTCAACTCCCAGTTTTCAACTTTTTCTACATGTGCAGAAAATAAACAGGTGTCTTCTATTCCGTCCGCAATTTATGGGAAAACTAAATCTAAATTTAGAACCATATTGAAATTGAAAGTACAAATGTAAGATAAAATATAACATGTCATTTCTTCTTTCACAAATTCCAATTTCGAAGAGATATATAGCGAAATCTGTTTTCTTTTATTGTGCCTGTGTGCATCATTCAAAATTAGAGAATGTAATTTTGAAGTATCAAGTCTCAATTCAAGATTAAGAATGAATAGAATATAGAATTACGAGGGGGGGGAGGGGGTAGGACCTTTATCGGAACTCCGGGATCCGGGAATTCTTTTTCCGAATTTCGGGTAGTCGGGATTTGACTTTTTTTTAATTCGGGACCTCGCCGGATTTCGTGTTTTTAAGCCCGGGATTTCAGGATCTGGATCCCTCCTCCCTCTATTATGGTTAAAGAAAATAGGTCAGGGAAGTTTTGTGATACTTGTAACTGCAATTTAATATTTAGTGAAATGAGCGGTGAAATGTGCTCAGACTATTACATTTCGATTTTTTTTTTAAATTTAACCAAAGTTTACTGCAAGGGACGACCTCGATGATTATCCAATAGGATCTCGCACTCGGTCAGCTCTAGGTTTTCACCTAGTTCATTATCATACAAGAATTTAGAAGCCTGTGGTTACTAGTCTTATAATATGAGATTTTGGAGTTCATATAATTAACATTCAACGTTTTTTATCGAATATTTCAAGGCTTTTTGACTATCAATGTTGACCCCCCCTTCCAATTGATTGGATAAAACGAATGGATTGCCGCCCCTATTTCAAACTGAAGTCCTATAAACTGACAGGTATTCGAATTTGTTAAAAGAAATAATTGGTATCTCTCTTGATTCAATACCGTAATGCCAAAAATTTGTTTCCACGAATTCCGAACAGCTAGAAATAGAAGCCCTTTCCATGTCCGATTTTCTCCCACACGAGAAATGTAGCATTCGTACATCAACTGAAAAATACGACTGAATTATTCGGGTTACAATTTGTGTAAATCCCGAATGCACTGCACATAAAAGTAAAGGTCCAGCCCGACTTTCGGAAATGGACTGTTGTAGATTTCAGATTGATTTCCAGAAATAAAAATCATACAAAAATGTTTCACGCAAATATTCGTTTTAGACGTGTAAAGTTATACAACGGTTACTAGCGGTCTGGATTGTGATAAAAAGAAGCGCATGCGATGCATAAAATATATAATGTCGTGGCTCAGGGATGTGTTGAATTATAGAGATGCTTATGCGGCACAAAGATAAGATTAATTTACCCAAATGTACTAAGAATTACCACACAACTTAAATTTACTTAAATATTGATTTGTTATCCTGTGCCAGACAGATGGCTGATATTCTGAGAAGAGACGTTGATGAAATGAAGTTTTATGAGAACAAAGATTTTGAAAACACGTCGCAGTGTTTCGATTTTAACAAAAAATAAGGCACCGAAGTCGAAAATAGTTCTAGTTTGTAATGAAGAAAATGTCAACCGTTTTCTAGCTTGGCGATCTCCGCACGCACCCGAATATAATAGACAAATACGATACAATAGTACACAAAACGTAACATAAAGAACTTAAGACCGAGCAACACGAACTCCAACAAAACGGTATATATTTCATACAAGTATTATGGACTATATGAAGCGTCGTAACTGTTGCGGCGACGTCAATAACGTTGTCGTTGTTTTTTGTTCTTTTTACACTCAAGATTCAACTTTAACAGGGTATAGCTTGAAAAGTAGCACGGTTGCTAAGGACTTTCTTTGCACCAATCGATTCCTCAGACATTTTAGAATCGTCTCATAAATTTAAAAAAAAATCGATTGTCTAATATAATAGAAAATCTTGGAAATGTAACAATTCCTGCCGAATTTCACGATTTTCCCTATATATCCTTTGTAATTTTGGTGTATGATGCTGTTAACTTCAACAGCTCGTATCTCAAAAACGAAAACGGTTACCCCCTTTTTTATTTTATTTTCCGATTTATTTTTACAAGCAGAATCTACATGTAAAATTTTAAAAAAATCCATTGTGTAGTTTAATTACGTACACTTCGCCTTAAGTGTTTTTCTTGATGTTTTCTACTGATGAGACTCATGCTTAAGTGTCTAATCCCATCTGTTAAAATTAATATTAGCCTTAAGTTGGTACTCCATCACAATTATCATTACATTGGGGAAGATTTTATGGTGTAGGTAATGGATGCATGGCTAGGTTTCGGTTATACATCGATGCACTGTAACACCTACTGATTTAGAATAAACTGTTATGTTCATAAAACATAAATGAAAGGTATTTTTCTTTTGTATATTGCATTAAGAATATAGTCAAACTAATGATATTTATTTGAATTCATGATAATTGTAAAGAATATTTCTTGTGTATACAGGGAAAAGTGCCACGCATGTTTTACACATGTTTTACATATGTAAAACATATGTTTGGTAACGCATGGGAAACGTCTTTTTCCTACCACGCATGTAAAACGCATGTTTTAAACATCCGTTATTCATGCGTTTTACGCATGAAAAATACATGTTATGTAAAACGCATGTTTTAAACATGCGTTATTTATGCGTTTTACGCATGAAAAATACATGTTATGTAAAACGCATGTTTAAAACATGCGTTATTCGTGCGTTTTACACATGAAAAATATATAGGATGTAAAACGCATGTTTCAAAATCATGCGTTAAACATGTGTTGTAAGAAACATGTGTATAATATGCGTTTTAAATGATGCGTATAGCATGTGTGTAACAAACATGCGTATAATGCATATTTCAAACAAATTATAAGATATTATTCCAAATCATCCATAAAACCTTTGTCAAGTTTACTAGTTCACATTCCATATGTTCCACACAACCAAGGAGACTTATGTTTACTTTTGAAGGCTGTTCCCTGGACATATAATTGCTTTAATCAGTTTAATTTGGACTCTGTTGGATAGTTGTCTAATTGGCAATCATACAACATCTCTGCATGTTATTTTGACCACAAATCTCCTTTTGACATGTTTGACAAGCAACATCAGAATCATATATTGCAGACCAGACTTCACTTTTCATCAGTCTTTAAAATTTTCCTGTTTGAATACACCAATAAACAAAAGAAATATCTGTAACATGATTTTCATGTTTCTAAAACCTTGATCAGGTACATTTGACACTAAAATGATTGAAAAGACCATGATATGAAATATTTCATGGAATATAAACCAACAATCTTCTGTCTCTGTAGTTTCATTGGCAGTAATACCACAACTCTTTTAAAAAGAGGTCAAAATTGTCTTAAATGGATTTTGTGGAATGTTGTACATGTATTTGACAATTTTTGTTAAAATGTTACTTATGGTTAAACTTTGACAAACACATTTGTTGACTTATGCATGTAATATGAAAAGGAAAACCCCAAAAGAGTATTAGATGTTTCCTTTAGCATCAATTTAAATACAATTTTTTGTTGTGTCCCTTGCCGGTTTGATAATAACCAATGTCTTGAGAAATCTGAGATTGTATTATTTTTTTAAAAATGTTAAATGAAAAATTCAATAAATCCACTTTAAAGAATTTCATTCATATTTTTTTTCTCTGTTGTCTAGTTGTTGCAGAATATAAATTTTTCAAAAAACTTCCAAAAATTTGATTTCACTCTACTTTTATTTTATACAGCAATCTCAAAACGTTACACAACTTTTTATGTTTTTTTGTTGTTGTCATAACAACAATATCAATAGAATGTTCTATCTTCTAAACGTCACTCTTCTTGAAGTTGTCTTCATCTGAAAAAAAAAAATTACATTCATACATTTAAAAACTTAATTTGATTTATTCCCATATACTGTAAGTTGTTAGTTTTAAAAATAATGACATATCCTCAGTGACTTTTAAACATGCTTTTCTGTCTCATTTTGGTCTCTTGTGGAGAGTTGTCTCATTGGCAATAATACCACATCTACTTTTTTATATTTGTCTCGTTTTAATATAACAACATATTTGAATAAAACTGGAAAGTATTTTATAAATATAAATATTGATTTTGCTATCAGTAAATTAAAACCAAATTAAACATTATTGTTATACACATATGTATGTTGACCAGTTTACAAACTGTTGATTCCTATATTTTGGCATTGTACAAGATCATGTCCTTATCCTATGATTAATGGCAGTCTATTCTCTAGACTCTAAATCAATTAGATGTTTACTGATTGATATTTAAGTCTTAGACACATGATTTTGGGTTTTACATTTGGCATGAGTTTTGCTAATTTTTAAATTCTTCTTCAATGGTCTCTGGTGGAGAGTAATGACTCATTCTAATGCAACAACGTTTGTAACGTTCATTTTGATTGGATAGCGCCACTTTCTTACATGGCATCAATTGACAATTGATGCTATCGGACGTACGCGCAAGCGCAGACGGCAAATAACAGATTTTAAATACACGTTTTAACGTTGTTTGCTGTCAGTTTCATTAGAATGGAGATAACAATATTGTATTTTAAGCTCCGACGGCATCAATTTGGGATTTGATGGTCGCAAATACCCGTTTACTGTCTCCGCTAACGCGTCGCCAGTAAACTTAATTTGCGACCATCAAATCCCCAATTGATGCCGTCGGAGCTTAAAATACAATACAGTTATCTCCTAATTGGCAATCATACCACATCTTCTTATTTTTATATTAAACTTTAATATATGTAGCTAAAAATTGGAAGCAATTAATATTTGTAATAAAAACAATCTTGCAATACAAAATGTAACCACAACTGATCTTTTTACTTACAAAGTCGAGCAGTTTTTAAAGTGTTATAACCATAAGAATTAAGTTGAAACTTTTCATTCATTTATTTATAGGTAACCCATGAAACTTTAACAACTGCAATGTGTTTGGAAGAGCAAGGATTAAAACATTTTTTTTTTTTTTAAATCTCTCTCCAAATATTACATAAATATAAATATATTTATACACATACCTACTTTTTTTGCCTACAGAAGTCCTTTCTATGAAAATATCCTTTGGTTTTGCTTGGCTTTCCAGAAACTCCTGTAACATAAATGAAATAAAATTAAGTTTTGAATTAATTTTTTATTAGATGTCATTTTGTACTAATTATGAACATGGTAAAGGTACAAATAGTTTCAATGCACTCTCAATGACAGTGTTTTTCCATACAGGGTTACAGCTAATTTTCTAATGCATGTAGAGCAAAACTTTGGTTAGCTTGCTTGCTTTGTTTGTATATTGTACAATCATATTAGGATAACACCCAATTGAATTCAAATATAATATATACAGGTTTAACTATGCCTATATATATATTGTTTAAAGATGTCAATCTTATTCACAAAGCTTGTATAAACAATTATACAAACAAAGCAAGCAAGCCAACCAAAGTTTTACTTTGCAAGCATAAGGAAATCAGCTGTAATACATGCCGGATCATGATGTTCCATCCTTTTAGACATCTCTAAATAAAACACTAGATTCACTATAAATATTTGGTTTATCAAAATGTCAGATTTGTCCATTTTCATAAATTTTTTTTTTTTTATCTCCATGGGACACAGATGATGCCCCCTCTTGCATAGGTATGTTATAATAAGGGAAATAACTCCAGAACAGTAAAAGTGACCTACCCAAATTTGTACTTGATCTGCATTTAGTTGATATTATCAGGGTGTGCAAGTTTCATAATATTTGGTTAAATAATTTTACCCCATGTCAGATTTGCTCTAAATGCTTTGTTTTCAGCGATATACATTTTTTGTAAGCCAAAATCTATATTTTACCCCAATGTTCAATTTTCCATACAAGGGGGTTAAATTGCCATAGCTGTATTTTGACCTGATGGTCAATTTTCCATGAGGTTAAAAATACCAGGGGCCACCTTGCAATTGTATGTGTTTCTTTTTTTTTCCGCTGTGTATTTACTAATGTTGATTCATTGATATATACCATGTATAGTATACTCCTTATAAGTTATCAGTTGTTTATCTATTGCATTAGATCTTTTTTAATAAATTCTCCTTACTATTTGTAACAGCAGTGAATCCCAAACTCTGTCTCACCAACAAGTCTCAGACAAAAAGCAATTCAGACAGAAAGAACTTTCAAGATGTTTTAGTTGAATGTATAGTAGAAAAGTTCAAATTTCAGTTTGGCAAAGACTGTAACAGCAAAGTTACCTTAATATATAGTAATAAAGTTTCAGCATAAATAATGTATTGAAAGCAAGTTGTCTTACAAAGTACATATATATTCAATACAGTAAGTCTGACAAAGAGCAAAAAACAACGGAAGGCCACGAATTGTTTTGAACACAGCAAAAAAATCTTGCACCATACAAAAAATATACTTACCATTGCTGAATTGTACTTGAAACATTTACTAGGCGTCTTCCCTTGCCATTTTCTTCACCATTTGTGAAATTTTTTAAACATCCATGTACATGTACCTTCCTGACATACTAGGGGAGGTCAAATTTGATAACTAGCCTATAGGATAAAAAGAAATCCATTTCATAAAAATTTTACAGAAACTATTTTCATATTACTTTACAATTACAGACACATGTATTCATGTGAAAGCCAAAATGAAGATGATAGATATAAGAAGATGTGGTATGAGTGCCAATGAGACAACTCTTCATCCAAGTCACAATTTATAAAACATGTAAAAGTAAAACCATTAAAGGTCAAAGTACAGTCTTCAACATAGAGCTTTGGCTCACAATGCACAGCAAGCTATAAATGGCCCAAAAAATTACTACTAGAGTAAAACCATCCAATGAGAATTGCTGCAAGCATTTTTGAGTTATTGTCCAAAACTGGAAAACCCCCTTTATTTAATGAATAAAACCCCATGCCATAACTCTGAAATGTAAAGTGTAAAATTTTATAATTCTAAAGGGAGCTTCCATCAAAGCTATAAACAATTCACAAAAGTTTCACGAGAACAGCTGCTGAAAGTATTTTTGAGTTATTGTCCGAAAACTGGAAAAATTCCCCATCTTTTTATGAATAAAATCCGGTAAATCAAAAACCCAATATCTAAAATTATAAAAATTGTAAGGGATCTCATGTCAACAGATATAAACAATTCACCAAAATTTCTTGCAAGAAAAAGAAAACATTCTGGAGATATTGACTGAAAACTGGAAAATCACCCTTTTTTTATGAATATAAAACCTGGTAACTCAGAAATTTAAAATTTATAAAAATTGAAAAGGAGTTCATGTCAATAGATATAAAAAATACACCAAAATTTCTTGCAAGTAGGAGAAAACATTCTTGAGTTATTGACTAAAAACAGGAAAATCACTTTTTTTTTATGAACAACCCTGTTACTCAGAAACTTAAAATCTAAACCTTATAAAAAATGAAAGGCAGCTCATGTCAATAGATATAAACAATTCACCGAAGTTTTATGAAAGCATTTATGAGTTAATGTCCAACATGTTGACCATGGACAGACAGACAACGTTATACCATAATACATATGTACTCACATATAAATGGGCGTATAAAAAGAAGAAACGAGAAAAACTTATGAACTTAGTTACTACATGAACAAACAAAAACTACTAAACATCAGATTCCTGACTAAGGACAGGTGACACACAATTGCAGGGGGTTTAAACTTTTAAATGGTACCAAACCTTCACCCTTATCTGAAACAATAGTGTAACATCACAACATAGAAAGACACACTATAAAATATTAATTGAAATGGCTGATTCGTGTTCATCCTCAACCTTTATATATGTTATGTGTTATCATCAAATACAACTTACTTTTCAATATTTTTAAGAATGAACACCAATGCGGCCACTTTCATTCAAGACAAAAAAACGTCTAAAATTTAACTAAAATTCTAAAATTGTGAAGATTTCAGTAATTTAGCATGACTTAATGATGCTAGTACCTGATATATGTGCGTTGTATTGTTGAAAACAGCCCACATTTATGTAGCAGTAGCATTCTACTTTCCGATGAATAACTAGAAGTTTACATCTAAACAATTTTGTAATATTTTGGGGCCAAAAAGGGGTCTTACTGGACCTAATCCTTTGCATGAGGCAATTGCAAACTAAAGTTAACACTAGGAAACAACAAGAGGCTCTCAAGAGCCTGAATCGCTCACCTGGTAAACAATGCCTTCGGCCATGTTTTGTGACGAAATAGAAAATAAAACACAAACTTTATTTTATACACCCTACTGATCATTCAAATGAAGTTTGGTTGAATTTGGTTGAGTAGTTTTAGAGGAGAAGATTTTTTAAAGTTAGCAAATATGATGAACAAATTGTGAAAAATTGTCATTAAAGGACAATAACCCCTTAAGGGGTCAATTGACAATTTTGGTCATATTAACTTATTTGTAGATCTTACTTTGCTAATAATTTTTCCTGTTTACAGTTTATCTTAATCTATAATAATATTCAAGATAATGACCAAAAACTGCAAAATTTCCTTAAAATTACCAATTAAGTGGCAGCAACCCAACAATGGTTTGTTTGATTCATCTGAAATTTCAGGGCTGATAGATCTTGACCTAATGAACATTTTAACCCCATGTCAGATTTGCTCTAAATGCTTTCGTTTTTGAGATATAAGCCAAAAACTGCATTTGACCCCTATGTTCTATTTAAAGTAAGGGCGGCCATGTTTTTTGACGGATCAAAAATCAAAGCACACACTTTGTGCAGGATAATCTAAGGAACTATCATGCTAAGGTTCATCCAAATCCATTCAGTAGTTTCAGAGGAGAAGATTTTTTAAAGTTAGCAAATATGATGAACAAATTGTGAAAAATTGTCATTAAAGGACATTTACCCCTTAAGGGGTCAATTGACAATTTTGGTCATATTAACCTATTTGTAGATCTTACTTTGCTGATCATTTTTGCTGTTTACAGTTTATCTTCATCTATAATAATATTCAAGATAATGACAAAAAACTGCAAAATTTCCTTAAAATTACCAATTAAGTGGCAGCAACCCAACAATGGTTTGTTTGATTCATCTGAAAATTTCTGGGCTGATAGATCTTGACCTAATGAACATTTTTACCCCCATGTCAGATTTGCTCTAAATGCTTCCGTTTTTGAGATATAAGCCAAAAACTGCATTTGACCCCTATGTTCTATTTTAAGTAACGGCGGCCATGTTTTTTGACGGATCAAAAATCGAAGCACACACTTTGTGCAGGATAATCTAAGGAACAATAATTTTAAGTTTCATTCAAATCCATTCAGTAGTTTCAGAGGAGAAGATGTTTGAAAAATTGTTAACGACAACAGACGACGATGGACGCCAAGTGATGAGAAAAGCTCACATGGCCTTTTAGGCCAGGTGAGCTAAAAATTGGATCATCATCCAATGTAATACTGAAAGATGGACCAACAGTCCCTTAAATTTTTAATGCCTACATAACATGCATAAGGCAGTCTGCATAATGTCTCAGTGGCAATTATTTCAGATAACAATTCATGTCAATCAAATAATAAAACTAAGAAGTGTATATTATACTGAACTCACTCATATATTGGTTGAGGGAATATGCTATATATTTTGAACAGTTGTATTAATATTTTATATACATTTTTGTATTAAAACAAACCATAGTATAATGATAACCAGATGCTCCGCAGGGCGCAGCTTTATAAGACAGCAGAGGTTGAACCCTGAACGGTTGGGGCAAGTATGGACACAACATTCAAGCTGGATTCAGCTCTAAATTTGGATTGTGATTAAATAGTTGACACATCATAGGTTTCTGACACAGAATGAATGTGGTCTAATGAACTTAAAATTTTTGTTTTGCCTTTGAGCAATTCACTATGCTGTTGAATATCAATCCTCTCAAAAAAATGTTTGAAGAAATTTTCTTTTTATTTATGAAATCTGAAATGAGAAAAATTGACCCCCCCTCCCCCAATTTTTTTTTCCACATTTCCCTTTCCCTTATTCCAAAACTGATCTCAATTCAAATTTCTAATGGAGTTTGCAACAATAACTACTCATTTAAATACATCATAAAATATTAAAATGTAAAAAAAGTGCTTGTTATCACTGAATGGTAATTATATATATATAAAGATTGTTTTAATTTATCAGTTGGTAGTAAAAGTGAATATACATTGTATATAATATTGTGCAATTAGATATTTCTTGCTATTGCGCAATACTGTGCAATTGAAAATACTTGCTATTGCACAATACTGTGCAATTGAAGATTTCTTGCTATTGCGCAATACTGTGCAATTGAAAATTTCTTGCTATTACACAATACTGTGCATTTGAAGATTTCTTGCTATTGCTGAATACTGTGCAATTGAAAATTTCTTGCTATTGCGCAATATTGTGCAATTAGATATTTCTTGCTATTGCGCAATACTGTGCAATTGAAAATACTTGCTATTGCACAATACTGTGCAATTGAAGATTTCTTGCTATTGCGCAATACTGTGCAATTGAAAATTTCTTGCTATTACACAATACTGTGCATTTGAAGATTTCTTGCTATTGCTGAATACTGTGCAATTGAAAATTTCTTGCTATTGCGCAATATTGTGCAATTAGATATTTCTTGCTATTGTGCAATACTGTGCAATTGAAAATACTTGCTATTGCACAATACTGTGCAATTGAAGATTTCTTGCTATTGCGCAATACTGTGCAATTGAAAATTTCTTGCTTTTACACAATACTGTGCATTTGAAGATTTCTTGCTATTGCTGAATACTGTGCAATTGAAAATTTCTTGCTATTGCACAATACTTAATACATGTATAATAATTTTGGATCCTGATTTGGACCAACTTGAAAACTGGGCCCATAATCAAAAATCTAAGTACATGTTTAGAATCAGCATATCAAAGAAGCCAAAGAATTTAATTTTTGTTAAAATCAAACTTAGTTTAATTTTGGACCCTTTGGACTTTAATGTACAGACCAATTTGAAAACGGGACCAAAAATTAAGAATCTACATACACAGTTAGATTTGGCATATCAAAGAACCCCATTTATTCAATTTTTGATGAAATCAAACAAAGTTTAATTTTGGACTCTTTGGGCCCCTTTTTCCTAAACTGTTGGGACCAAAACTCCCAAAATCAATCCCAACCTTCCTTTTATGGTCATAAACCTTGTGTTTAAATTTCATAGATTTCTATTTACTTACATGTATACTAAAGTTATGGTGCAAAAACCAAGAAAAATGCTTATTTGGGCCCCTTTTTGGCCCCTAATTCCTACACTGCTGGGATCTCAACTCCCAAAATCAATCCCAACTTTCCTGTTGTGTTTATAAACCTTGTGTTTAAATTTCATTGATTTCTATTTACTTATACTAAAGTTATTGCGCGAAAACCAAGAATAATGATTATTTGGGCCCTTTTTTGGCCCCTTATTCCTAAACTGTTGGAACCAAAACTCCCAAAATCAATCCCATCCTTCCTGTTGTAGTCATAAACCTTGTGTCAAAATTTCATAGATTTCTATTTACTTAAACTAAAGTTATAGTGCGAAAACCAAGAAAATGCTTATTTGGGCCCTTTTTGGCCCCTAATTCCTAAAATGTTCGGACCAAAACTCCCAAAATCAATCCCAACCTTTCTTTTGTGGTCATAAACCTTGTGTTAAAATTTCATAGATTTCCATTCACTTAAAATTACTAAAGTTAGAGTGCGAAAACTAAAAGTATTCGGATGACGACGCCAACGTGATACCAATATACGACCAAATTTTTTTTAATTTTTGTGGTCGTTTAAAAAGTGATTGTACCAAGTGCTACAATATTATATATTATTGCAGTGAGGTTAAAATCCCTGTCATTTATTCATCATCCACACAGTTACTAATCGGAGAATTTTTTTTTTTCTATCATACCGGTATACATGTTCATGTTACAAAATGTATGATATTTTTCTAAGACCATCCACCAGAACTTGCAGTCGTCCTATAAAAATAGGAGATGTGATATGATTGCCAATGACACAGAAATTAACAACCATAGCCACCATACAGCGTTCAACAATGAGCATTGTCCACTCTGGACCAACTATATTTCTTATAGTTTATATAAACTATTCTTATCTATTATTGAGTATTTTTAAAAAGAGTTTTCCTAAACAACTTCCTATCGTGATGCTTCTTAAAATTTGATGGGTAATCTTTAGATCCGATTTTATGTAATGGGACAATAAATATTTTAGCCCATATTTCAGGAAATTTTCCTGTTGTTAATACATTCATTGACATTGTTAAACATGTTAAATATCTTTAGTTTTTCTTTACAAAACATTTAAGCAGATATGATTGGCTGCGCTTGAGCATCTCATTTATTATGGAGTCAAAGCTGCTTAATCTATTGTTTTTTAGTAGGCCAGACGAGCTTTTACTACCAATAGCGATTTAATAAAAAAATGACAAAATGTCATTGAATTTCTTGAATTCCAAATTTTTAAAAAGTTTAAAGAAGAAATTTTTAACTGCACAATATTGCGCAATTGATATGCAAGATCTTGACATTTGCTTAGTGTCAGAAACTCATATTACATGTCAAAAATTTGATCAGAATCCAAATTCAGAGCTGTATCAAGCTTGAATGTTGTGTCAATACTCATGATACTAGCCCCAACTATTCATGGTTCACCCTCAGCGGGTCGTAGAAAGCTGCTCCCTGCAGAGCACCTGGTTCTGTAATTTTATAATCCAATTTTCTGAAAATTTTAATTTGATATGACATTCTTAAATAAGATTCCTTAAAGCCCATGATTTATGAATGTGTTCTAAGACACCAGTCACCCCAGATTGAGAAACCAGACCAGGATATTCATTTTATGCCAGGTCACTTGTTTTCACAGTCCTATAGTCTGGTGTTATGTATTGTTAGCATACCTGCCAACTGTCACTATTTGTGGGAGATTTCCCCCATGAACAAAATGATGAAGGCTCCAAAAAATAATTTTGAAAGATCAATTTTGTCCATAATTTTTAACAAAACAATTAATTTTAAAATGGTCGTAGGCTTGTTAAAGTAAGGAGAAGCCAAAAAACAACTTTAAAATGTATTTGAAGGCCCCATTGAAGGTTTTGTAGGACAACATTGTTTTACACTATAGCCATCTTGCACGTAAAACCCCCATGGGCATTTTGAAAATTTGGCAGGTATGTCTTAGTACAAATGTATTACTTATACAGTTATAGTTCCGTAACTCTTTCTCCCGAGACCGCCACCTGCCTTGTTTTTATTCTTGTCAGGACTTTGATCTTGCCAGACTTCCAAACCCTATTGGACTCTTTGTCCCTAGCTAGGAACTATAAGTATGATGTCACTCATTGGGTTCAGGAAAGTTTACTAATAGGATTTGAATTGAGAGGACGCTCATCCTATGGCTCCCACTTTAGGGACTGTTACAATAACATTAACAAGTAGACTAGCGGCAGCCCCTCTGTATATTTATGGTATTGTATATAACTTATATTCAACCATATATATATGTCTTTTAAATAAACATCTTATTGTTTACGTGCTTTGATAGTTTATCTCAGAACTTGGGAAGACAACAGGAATATTACGAAGCCAGTGTTAACTTCACTCCGGTTTTACTCGCTACCAAAAAATGTAGTTATCAAAGAGACATATACATTTCAATGGTTATAAATTTAAACAGATAAAAGAGGGACGAAAGATACCAGAGGGACAGTCAAACTCATAAATCGAAAATAAACTGACAACGCCATGGCTAAAAATGAAAAGTACAAACAATAGTTCCCACGACACAACATAGGAAACTATATAAAGAATAAACAACACAAACCCCACCAAAAACAAGGGGTGATCTCAGGTGCTCCGGAAGTGTTAGTCCAAATAATTATGACGTCTTGAAAGGCTATTATATTTTTTTTCTTTGACGCCTTACTTCGTCAAAGAAAAAAAAAATTATAATAGCCTTTCAAGATTTCACAATTATTTGGACTACAGAAGTGTAAGCATAAATGGTCATCTGGTTCTACTTTACGGTCTAACTTTAGTTCGTGCATATCTTTATAATTTACTCAAACTGGATAAATCACAGAAGATTGATTCGAGTGAAACTCTACTGTGATATTCAAGTTTGGTATATGTTTACCCCGTTATTGATAGGATTTCAAACTCCTGAGTCCTGTGGATAAATAAATCAGTTTTGGAAATGGCATTTAAAAATCCTTCGTGAAATGTTAATCGAATAAAATATTAAAGTTGAATTCTTACCCATCTTGTCTTTAGTGTCTCCCTAGATTGAAGATATCCTACATTGTCCTAGCTGCATCTCATATGATAAAATTTGCGTTTTGCTAGCTTCACGAATCATGATGTCAATATCAGTGTCGTCTGTCTGAACGCTCGTTTCCGGGTGAACCGTACGGGCTAATATTAAACCAAAGGCGAAGCATTAAAAATTCCATTTACACGGCATTAAATGATTGAAATCCATGCGTAGATTTATAAGTAATAAAAACAAGTAAACATGATTAATAATTGTATGTAACCGATTGGACCTTAAAAAAAATATATGAATGTGGATTCCGTAATTTCCTCTGAGTCTCCATGCCAGTGTAATGGTATTTCCCGCGGTTATTTTTGTACAACTTATAAACAAAATACGGTATGACTATCACTTGCCACTATGTACCTAACAGAATGAACAATTTTGCAAAGACTCACTCAGTGTAAGTATATCGATACGGTGAATTAATTAACATGAAAAAACTCAGTAATTTCTAAATAATTTTACTGGACACAAAACACACGGGCACCGTAATTGTAATTCGTCACCTTATTTAAAAAGTCAAATCGGCACCTTTTTTCACGACATTTCTGCATTTGATTTGTTAACTGTCACCTGATATTAAAAACGGTTTTCATCTTTAATTTGAAAGTAATTATTGGTTCTCTTCTCTGCTGCAGTATTATAGATGAGGATAAAAAGAAGAGAAAACAATTAAATTTTATCATTGATTTTTTTTTTGATAATCTGCCTTTCCTGATTTTCCTGATCTTTTCAGTGGTGGATCCATAACTTTTTCTAGGGGGGGCGCTGACTGACCTAACGGGGGCCTGCTCCAGTCATGCTCCAATGATTCCCTATATAATCAACCAAATTTTTCCCACAAAAAAGGGGGGGGGCAACCTCCCCCCCCCCCTTGGATCTGTCTATGCTTTTACCTGTATACTTGAAAACAATAAATACTATTGTTTGCTAGTATTGTGCAGTTGTCATGAAATAAAAGTTCATTATAATAATAAATATAGGTTCCAGTAGGAACATGCAGATCTATTGTGGCTCCATTGATTGTTTATACAGAGAGCACACAAGATCATGTAAATTTGGTTAAATGTCCAATAGTAGATGGAGAAACAGCACTGTATATAAATAGAGCACCTAGATTCTACCTGTGAAAATATGGTTCCTTTTTCAAAGGAGGTTTAAGGATCAGTTCAATTATATTAGATACTAAGATAGTTTATAAAACAATTATGCATCGGTTGATCCTGGGGGACCGGGCCCCCCCCCCCTTTCGTGGAAAAAATTTGTTTGATTATATAGGGAATCATTGAAGCATGACTGAAGCGGGCCCCCCTTAGGTCAGTCAGCGGGCCCCCCCTTAGGAAAAGTTCTGGATCCGCCACTGTTATGGGAGTCTTCAACAGTTCACTTGCAAAACATAATATTAATTTTGGGTATGGACTTAACTACTGCGGGTTACCTGAATTAACAAGGGGCGGATTTGACTTGTTATGCCATATTAACTATCAAAGGTGGCTTAGGTGCCCATTTGACCAGGTTTCAAAACATGGCAAAATGACTAGAATTCAGACACAGTGTTAAACAAATTAAGATATATACATTTTTGTGTTGGAATGCACACTACACTGGCAGCTTTATTAACTAAGCTACATTAGATTGTAACTTGAGTTGTATTCCTTGTGACTAATTATACATGTGTTAAAAATAATAAATAATACAATTTTGAATAATAATATTGAAAATAAGGAGATCAATGTAGTATGATTGCCTATGAGATTACTATCTACTAATGTTTATATGAACTGAATTTAAGCATCTATATAGGACACCTTAATACCTTTAACAATGAACAAAGCTCATACTGTCAGCTACAAAAAATGTATAACAGGCCATCAAGGCTTGACATGACAAAATGTAAAATGATTTGCTAAAATAAATCAAATATGGCAGACTGCATCAAACAACAACTAAATTTCATCCGGACTTGGAACAGGCATAAATAGAATGTTGTGACTGTTGTGTAACAGCACAAAAGAGGAACAAAGTGGTGAAATCGGTTAGAAATTGTTTTGATTCATTGAATTGGTACAAAGCTAAAAAATTCTAACATGAAGACAAACAATCAAAACTTAATAGTACTTTCAGTTATTGAAAGCTCATTAAAAGCTAATAAAAACTCAAACATTATATATAAACCATGTTTTCCCGTACACATATATATATGTATAGATGTAATTATCAGAGAAATTCGTTTTACAATTTTTGTTTAACATGTTTAATTATCTATAACTGATATATTTTTTATTAAAGTTTCCAAGCAAGTCAATACATGCAATAACAAAAAACTTTTTGGACAGAAGACACTGTTTAAAAAACGTGACCAAAGAAAAGAAAAGGAAATGTACTTGTTATCGACACTGGAGAAAAAATGGACTCTTCAGGTAAGAAGTTTTATTCTGCAATAACTTTTGTTTAATTGTTAATCTGTTTTTGAATAAAAGAATGTGTAACGTATATTTTAGTGGGACAGCATCCCAACAAACAATAAATCTGAAGAGATATCAAGCGGTAAATATTTTGCTTACTGAAAGTTAATACCAAATGTGCCATGCTATAAATTATTCTTCATCTGAAGAAGGTATGAATATATGCAACAGGAATTTTACAGAAAAAATCTGTCCTTTATTATGTCTATATGCTAGCCGCAAATTTTTCACTGCATTTGCATATCTAGTTAGGTTAGTACTTTTTCATCTTTTTAAAATTTTGTTTTGCAAAACAACACATTGCAGGGATAAAGTAAATGCAACAAGTTTTCATTTTATCCAGTTTTTTTTCATGTTTGCACATTCTCTTTCCCATACAATGTTTTGGTGAAGTTAAATAATAGTAGTTTGTACACATGTTGCCACTTGGAAATATAAATGATATGGAAAATAGCATTGTGAGCTCTCTCAAGCCTATGTGAGTTGTAGGATTTTAGAAATTTTCATCATTTGTTCATAAGTAGGAGGCCACTGACTGCCTAAGAGGGTGCCCGCTCCGGTCATGCTTCAGTGATTTCCTATATAATCAACCAAATTTTTACCTGGCCCCACTCTAAATCCACCTTTGCTAAGACCAGTTAAATAATCAGCTTTGGTCAATTATGCATTGAAATTCTGTTAAAAAGGAAGGTGTTTGACTTTTTCTAGTTTAAAAATTAAGTGCTAAAAAACTATTTTTACAGGAATTAATAGTTCCCCCTTAAAATGGAAAGTATAATGAAAATTGCATTGTCAATCTCAATCCTATTGTTCAACTTCATGTTTGTTTTTATAATTTTTTTATCAAATTCAAAGGTTAGTTTGGCAAGCCAAAGTCATGGATGAGTTCAATAAATGTTGCAGATTAGCTTTTTTTGCAGGAGTTAAGCTGCTTTAGAAAACTGTATTTGTTACTTATTTCAAGTATAATAACTTGTTGATTTTGCGCATTTTTTTCATAAGAATGTTCAGTATATATTTGCCTTTCGTGAACTTTTAACTTTCAGTTACATTCAGTTCTTGTGAAATTCAACATCTCTTATATAAACATCACAAATGTCTTTTTACTTAATCACCTTTTTTATGTTTACAGAAGAAATTGTCACACGGAAATGTAATGGGCAAATTAAAAAGGAGAAGTAACTCTGCTAGGAAGCAGTTCCAGTCATTTGTAGCAACAGGACTGTGACGAATAGAACTTTAATATAAACTGAATCAAAATATAGAATTTACCAAACTTGTGTCAGATAATACTCTCATGCTTCTATTGGAGGACATCAATGATGAGAAGTAAAGGAAAAGACAATAAATGACAGCATATCAAATATCACAATGTATATTTAGTCAGTTAACACAATAATTCATCTACATACATTACAGC